>NW_022436946.1:70628176-70792892 GCF_009761245.1 Sapajus apella | reverse complement strand
GCCTTTCTTTTTTTTTTTTTTTTTTTTTTTCCTTCAGACCTGCTCAGCCCAGCAAGGAGGCAGCCTAGTCACTGTCGGCCTATAGCAGCTTTATTGAGCTGCTGTGGGCTCCGCCCCGCTGCCGAGTGAACTTCCCTGCAGTCCTGTTTATATGGGTGTATTTAGAACTGCTTTGGGGATGGTGGCCCGCCTCTGTTGGGGCGGAGTCTCTGCTGTGGTGGGTTGCCTTGGCAACGGCGGGCTGCCTCAGCAATGGCGGGTTGCCTTGGCAACGGCGGGCTGCCTCGGTAATGGCGGACGCCCCTCCCCCACAGAGCTGGACTGTCCCGGGTTCAGCTGCGCTTGCTGTGAAATTCTCAATCCAGAGTTTCTGGTTGCTGTTCTTTTGTGGGGGTGGGGCCAGCCGAGCCTGATCGCCTGGCTCCCTGCCTCAGAGCCTTTTTTAAGTTGGTGTTCCAGTCGCCTGTTGAAGAGGCGCCGGGGTCTGTTTGTTTTCCCCTGCGGCGACTCACTGGGCTGGCTTAAAGGTTTGTGGCGCTTTTTTTTTCTTTTTTTTTTTTTTGCCCTGGAATCTGCTCAGTCCCCTTTTTGAATCAGCGTATGGGCGACTTCCCGTGGCTCCAATCGCCAGCCAAAAGGGCCCCCGGACCGGTGTATTTTGTACGGAGAAGCGCGGCTCCAGGGCGCCGACAAAGCAGCCGCGCGGGGCAAAGCAGCGGCGCTGGCCGGCGCTGGCCGCAACAGCCGCGCTGGCCGCAACAGCCGCACTGGCGACCGTTGAGCACCTCTGCCTGGGAATTTCCTAGTCTGTGGGCAATAAAAACGCGGCGTCCACTCACCCTCTGCGCTTTCACTGGGAGCTGCAATCCTGAGCTGTTCCTAAACGGCCATCTTGGATCCAACCTCTCTCCTACATTAGGTATTTATTCTAATGCTATCCCTCCTATAGATTCCACCCCTGCCCCGACAGGCCACAGTGTGTGATGTTCCCCTTCCTGTGTCCACATTCTCATTGTTCAACTCCCACTTATGAGTGAGAACATGTGGCGTTTGGTTTTCTGTTCCTGTATTACTTTGCTGAGAATGATGATTTCCAGCTATATCCATGTTCCTACAAAGGACATGAACTCATCCTTTTTTAGGCTGCATAGTATTCAATGGTATATAAGTGACACATTTTTTTCATCTAGTCTATCATTGATGGGCATTTGGGTTGGTTCCAAGGCTTTGCTATTGTAAATAGTGCTGCAGTAAACATACATGTACGTGTGTCTTTATAGTAGAATGATTTATAATCCTCTGGATATATACCCAGTAATGGGATTGCCAGGTCAAATGGTCTTTCTGCTTCTAGATCCTTGAGGAATCACCACAGTGTCTTCCACAATGGCTGAACTAATTTACACTCCCACCAACACTGTAAAAGCATTCCTATTTCTCCACATCCTCTCCAGCATCTGCTGTTTCCTGACTTTTAAATGATCGCTATTCTAACTGGCATGAGATGTTATCTCATTGTGGTTTTGATTTGCATTTTCCTAATGACCAGTGATGAGCTTTTTTTCATATGTTTGTTGGCCACATACATGTCTTATTTTGAGAAGTGTCTGTTCATATTCTTCACGGACTTTTTGATGGGGTTGTTTTTTTCTTGTAAATTTCTTTAAGTTCCTTGTAGATTCTCGATATTAGATATTAGATATCCTTTGTCAGATGGATAGATTGCAAAAATTTTCTCCCATACTGTAGGTTGCCTTTTCACTCTGACGACAGTTTCATTTGCTATGCACAAGTTCTTTAGTTTAATTAGATATCATTTGTCAGCTTTGGGTTTTGTTGCCATTGCTTTTGGTGTTTTCATCAAAACATCATTGCTTTTGGTGTTTTGGCTTTTGGTGAATTCTTTGCCCATGCCTATGTCCTGAATGGTGTTACCGAGGTTTTCTTCTAGGGTTTTTATGGTTTTAGGTCTTACATTTAAGTCTTCAATCTATCTTGAGTTAATTTTTGTATAAGGGGTAAAGAAGTGGTCTAGTTTCAGTTTTCTGCATGTGGCTAGCCAGTTTTCCCAACACCATTTATTAAATAGGGAATCCTTTCCCCATTGCTAGTTTTTGTCAGGTTTGCCAAAGACGAGATGGTTGTAGATGTGTGGTGTTATTTCTGAGGCTGCTATTCTGTTCCATTGGTCTACATATCTGTTTTTGTACCAATACCATGCTTTTTTGGTTACTGTAGCCTGTAGTATATAGTTTGAAGTAATGTAGCATGATGCCTCCATCCTTTTTAAAATTTTTACTTAGGATTATCTTGGCTATGTGGCCTCTTTTTTGGTTCCATATGAAATTTAAAGTAGTTTATTCTAATTCTGTGAAGAAAGTCAGTAGTCTCAGGATAAAAATCAGTATGCAAAAACCACAAGCATTCCTATACACCAGTAATAGACAGAGAGCCAAATCATGAGTGAACTCCCATTCACAATTGCTACAAAGAGATAAAAATTCTTAGGAATACAGCTAACAAGGGATGTGAAGGACCTCTTCAAGGAGAACTACAAACCACTGCTCAAGGAAATGAGAGAGGATACAAACAAATGGAAAATCATTCCCTGTTAATGGATAGGAATATTGTAAAAATGGCCATACTGCCCAAAGTATTTTATAGATTCAATGCTAGCCTCATTCTTTATCTTTAAATTTCCCTAAATTTTCATACCACAAACAAAACCTTCTTAAGCCCCCTGCCTTCCTCCAACTAATATTCTGTTTTCATTACGATTACATTGTTATCTACAATGTCCACTATTATTTCCCTGCCATCCCCATTCTTCTTAATTTATGGAAACAATTATTAGCTCTCTGATAGGGTTCTTCTGATAATGAAATTAGATAATCAGGTAAATATCACAAATACTATTATTACTGTTCACTTATTGCCCATTTGGGAACATTCAACAGACTGATCACTCTCCTCTTGAAACACTCTCACTTTTGGATGTGATGATCTATGCACTTTGGATTGTTTCCATGCCTCTCTGATATCTCTTTATCCTTCTCTCTTGTTAACTTCACCTGCTTCACATGATTCAATGTCAAGTTCTCAGTAGTGTGTTCTTAGGCCTTCTTTAGGTTTATATATGCTCTTCCTAGGTGAAATGATTTATTCTTGTGGCTTCAGTGACCATTATTTTACTGATATGGGTCACAGTACCCAGGTGCAAACAACTGTATACAGACCAATTTACACAGAAAATGAATTTATTCAGACTATTAGATTACAAAATCTCAGGGAGACTCAGCGAGCCAGGATAAAGGCTAATTCTAGAAACAGTGACTACATTGGGAAAATGTGCTAGTGAAATATTACTGCCACCTCTGAAAAACGGGAGGCTTCTACCACTATTCTTCCCCCGATATAGAACAGGTTTCTTGCTTGTCTTATTTATGCATCTGTGTCTTTCAAAGTCATATCTGATTGTTGGAACTTAGATTATATGTCTGTTCTTATTAAAACTGTAAGCAACCTACAAACGTGAGTTTTCTGAATTCTAGTCAGGAAAAACAAGCCTTATAGTTTGAGAGATTACAGAAAATAAAAAGAATACTCCAAAATATTAGGTGACATGAGATGGCAAAGGTCCTCTACAGTCCACCTATACAGCTAATGTTAGCTGCCTGACATTAATGTATATTCTTCTTCCAAATTTAATCTTCAGATGCCAAAATGCTCTCACCTATCTGAATATGACTATCCATAAACAAGTATATCTTCATGTTCTCAAAAAGGGAGAGTTTTATCAATCGAAGTATCTGTGGTGGAACCAGTGAATTTCAAGACAGTTGAAATTGAATTCTGTTTATATTGGACCCTCTTCCCTATTGCAATAATTTGTCACTAATTAAAATTTGTACTTACCACTTTAACTATTGTCTGGTTTTGTTATTCTTGAGAAAAATATGTTTTCTTGCAACTTACTTGTACTTCAGGACCTGCTTAAGGTCAAACATGTAGATACAACATTTCTAATTGATGGATCATTTCCAGACCCAACCAATTGTATAGCTTGGAGTATTAGTTAACACCAAGTCCATGAGCATAAACTTAGGTTATTTGGCGCTCTATCATAATCAGTTGTTTACTGACTCCCAGGACTTTGTTTCTGGAAAAAAAAAAAAAAAAGACGGAACTTTTAATCAAAAGAATAGTTACTGGCCATGAACTTTGCATTAAAATCTTAGGTACCTACAGCATGATTCTCCTATTAAGGCTTGACATGGGCTTTCTACAGTATCGTCTTCTGCCACAGATACTTTGGAAATGATTGGATTTACTGTTATAAAGCTCATTGCAGAGTTGCTTTCGTGGAGCCTGGTCCAGCCTAAATTTTCTCTTGCTAAGGCTCCATTTAAAAATGTCATGCTTTTGCAACCCTAGCCAAATCAATCAGAGTAGCCAACTGAAATGCAGTGATAATTTTCTTCAATATCCAAAGAAATCCACTGTACCTCTTTCTTTGTGACTTATGGAGCAAAGTACAGCAACTCGCCTTTCGCTTTCAATAGTATATTCTCTGTCTTATATTACAGTATATTCTGAAACTTCAAGATGGCAGGGCCATGTGTGAAACAAATTCATTATTTTCTGGTCACCAATGTGTCTGAGTTTGGTGAAACAGAACATATTCATACCCAACAAGTTACATGAAGTGGATATATTACTTTCAGATAGGTAGAAGGAGACAATAGAGGCCTAGAATTCATTGAGAGCCAATCCCCACATCTCAGAAAGCTGCCCAGGGTGGATGGAGTCTTGACTGTACTTGAATATAGCTATATCTATTAATATCTGCATTCTAATTTTCTGAGTCTTTTCAGGGAATCAAATTAGGGAATAGAGTTACTCCAACTTTGCAATAATTCATGAGATTTATCTTCTTTAATTCAAAGGCTTTTATGGCATCTTTAATTCATTCAGCATAGGCCACCTTTGTGCATAACTTTCAGTCAACTAACTGAGCAACCAATTTAAATATCTGATTGATTCTAGCTATTGAATTATAGGCAGTAAGAGGTAACAGGAAGTGACATATGGGAAATTTGCTTCCCTTGCAAAGTACTTGTCATAGAGATGTTGAAGAAAGGCATTACTAGCCTAAAGAAACTTGAAAATTGGTGCTGTTTTCCTGGTAAGACACTCCATGAGTGTTTGGGATTCTGTCAAATTTCCCCCTTTTGATTATGGTGTCTCATTCTTTTTCGTTCAACATGCTGTTATTTAAAAATCTGGCAAAGATATGAATTCAACTTAAGTTGAAATTCAGCAATACAGAGCATCAGATAGGATGCTTGGCTATATTAATCCAATTGTTGCAACAAAATATACTTTTGACACAGACATAGTAAGATCTTGATTCTCTTATTACACCTTGAGCCAAGACTTTAAAATTTTAACATTACCATTATGTCATTAAGCTATCCAGTGAAGCTGGAAGCAGCCAGCCTTCCTCTTCTTTATAAACTTTAGTACTTACTGCTCATTCTATATCAATAGTTATAAGGTTTTTTGTTTTGTTTTATTTTTAAAGACTTGACTTTGATAGTATTTTTAGTTTACTAAGTAACTGTTTCACATGCAAAATCATAAACCACCAGAGTTCCCAGTTTTGTACTAACTAGATCTTCAATGCCTTTAATCCCAACCTGCTTAAATAATCTATTCAGTAATTTCTATTTATTTGAGGGCCTGTTGCCTCTCTTGAGGCCAAATACTATATTGGTCAGGATTCTTAGTTGCAAATATGAGAAACAACTTTCTGGCTTACTTAAGGCAAAAATGGAAATTTAAGGGAATATTATATAGCTTATATATATTTAAGAAAGAACTAGAGAGCAAGATTTTGAAGCTACCCGCCCCAAATCAATGACAACACAATACACCACATGAGCTGCTCTGGAAAAGATACCATGACCATGCCACATGGAACAGATTGCCCTTAGGATTAGATGCCTGAACTTCTGCTCCCTACCTCCCCAACCCACAAACTTACATGGAAAAAAAACAAAAAAACAAACAAAAACCTCTGTCATTACATGTGTCAGACATGTGTATTCCCCTTTAAGTGGTCACCTCTTTATAGTGCTAACTTATTAATGTATTTCTCAAGTATATTCAGCTGACTACAGAAATCTGTCATATATTCTCCTGAAACTTTCAGGGAGTCTGTGATGTAACTACCCTGGCCTTTGCCTTGGGAAGACTGACTAAATGAAAAATGTTCACTGCATGGGACATGTGTTAAAAACACATAAATTAATACCATTAATTATGTGATAGATATAGCTAGCAGTAACCAAAATTTCTTCATATTTTCCTCTACTTAAATAATAATGAGAAACTGTACTAGTTCCCTGTAGATGTCAGTAGAGGTCATACAATTTGCCTTGGCTAATAGAATGTACTTTTTCATATGCTTATTGGCCACATATAGGTCTTCTTTCTTGTTGTTGATTTTTTAGTTGTTGTTCTGATTTGTTTTTGGTGGAAGTACCAAGGATATATCCTCTTTTAAGAAGTGTCTGTTCATGTCTTTTGCCCATTTTTTACTGGATTTTTTGATTTTGCACATTGATTTGTTTAACTTTCTTATAGATTCTAGATAGCAGACTTTGTTTGGATGCATAGTTAACGAATATTTTTCCCATTCTGTAGACTATCTGTCTACTGTGTAGATAGATTATTTTGCTGTGCAGAAGCTCTTTAGTTTAATTAGGTCTCACTTACCTATTTTTGTGTTTGTTGCAATTGCATTTGGAGAATTGATCATGAAATTATGTCAAAGTACATGTCAAGAAAGGTATTCCCTAGGTTTTCTTCTAAGGTTTTTATAGTTTTAGGTTTTACATTTAAGTCTTTGTCTATTTTGAGTTAATTTTTGTATATAACAACAAAAATAGTGTTCAGCTTCAATCTTTTGCATACGGCTAGCCAGTTATCCTAGAACCACTTATTGAATAGGGCATGTTACTGTCAATTTTGTTGAAGATCAAATGATTTTAGGTGTGCAGCTTTATTTCTGGATTCTGTAACCTTTTCCATTGATCTCTGTGTCTGTTTTTGTACCAGCACTATGCTGTTTTGGTTACTGCTGCCTTGAAGTATAGTTTGAAGTCAGGATGATAACTCCAGCCTTGTTCTTTGTGCTTAGGATTTATTTGGTTTGGGGGCTCTCATTTGATTCCTTATGAATTTTAAGATATTTCTTCCTCATTCTGTGAAAAATGGCATTGATAGTTTGACAGGAATTGCATTAATCCTGTTAATTGCTTTGAGTGGTATGACCATTTTACCAATATTGATTCCTCCTATCCATGAGCATAAAATGTTTTTTCTATTTGTTTCTGTCATCTCTGATTTCTTTCAGCAGTGTTTTATAATTCTCATTGTAGAGATCTTCTACTTCTCTGGTTAGCTGAATTTTTATGTATTTTATTATTTTTGTGGCTATTGTGAATGGGATTGCATTCTTGGATGCTATTTATAAAAGGAAATGCTACTAATTTTTTACACTGATTTTGTATATCGAAGCTTTACTGAAGTTGTTCATCAGTTCAAGCAGCCTGTGAGCAGAAAATATGGAGTTTTCTAGGTATAAAATCAAAATAGAAAATTCAAGTAAGCATAATCAGAAATGATGAAAAGGACATTACCATTGACCCCACAGAAATGCAAACAAACAAAAAATAAATAAATAAAAACTCTGAGACTACTGTGAACACCTCTATGCACACAAACCAAATCCAAAAGAACTGGATATATTCCTGGAAACATACAACCTCCCAAGAGTGAATCAGGAAGAGCTGGTACCAATCCCACTGAAATTATGCCAAAAAATCTAGAAAGAGGGGATTCTTTCCTAACTCACTCTGTGAAGCCACCATCATTCTGGTACCAACACTTGGCAGAGACACAACAAAAAAGATATCTTCAGACCAATAGACCAATACTCCTGATGAACATAGATGCAAAAATCCTCAACAAAATACTAGCAAATCAAATCCAGCTACACATCAGAAAGCTAATCCACTGTGAAGAACTAGGCTTTATTTCTGGTATGCAAGGATTGTTCAACAGATGCAAATCAATAAATGTGATTCATCACATAAATACAACTGAAAAACCACATGGTCATCCCAATAGAGGCATAAAAGGTTTTTGATAAAATATAACATCGTTTTTTGTTAAACACTCTCAATAGACGAGTCAACATAGTTTTGAAGGAATATACCTCCAAATAATAGCTATCCTTGGCAAACTTATTGTCAAC
Organism: Sapajus apella; assembly: GCF_009761245.1. Taxonomy (NCBI): domain Eukaryota; kingdom Metazoa; phylum Chordata; class Mammalia; order Primates; family Cebidae; genus Sapajus; species Sapajus apella. The sequence goes on along the minus strand of NW_022436946.1, from coordinate 70,784,569 downwards.
ATTATACTGAATGGGTAAAAGCTCAAACCTATTTCTCTGCAGAACCAGAACAAGAGAAGGATATCCTCTCTCACCACTCTTCTTCATCATAGTACTGGAAGTCTATGTACAGAGCAGTCAGGCAAGAGAAAGAAATAAAAGGCATACAAATGGAAAGATGAAGTCAAACTATCTTTCTTCACAGATCAACAGGCTATAAAAATCAAAAACACCTGTGCCATACCCCCTCAAAATTATACTAGACATTTTCACCAGATTAAAGAATGACATTTTTTGAGATTAGTAATATTGTGATCTTCCACTTAGTCACATCTCATAAGAAAATCATCTAAACTCTTAGATACCTAGCTGAATGCAAGATGTAGAGAAAAATAGGCTGTAGCATGAAAGCTTACATAAAAGTGAGGAATTTCTTAATTTACATAAAAATGAGAAATATCTTAATTCATCATTTGATGTTTTTCTAAAAGAATTATTTTTGATAAGATAACCATCTATTTCTGTTTGAAGGAATATTTTACAGTTAATACATTTTGGTTTGCTAATCTAATGTGCTTTGCCTGCATCTAAAGAAAAAAAATGGTAAAGTCAAAATGTGTTAACCATATGAGAAAAAACTTGCCAGAATTAAGTTCTCAAGATAGGTTGAACACTCTGGTAATTTGAAAGAAGCCCATGCCAATTAATGATAGACTGGATAAAGAAAATGTGGCACATATACACCATGGAATACTATATAGCCATAAAAAAGGATAAGTTCATGTCCTTTGCAGGGACATAGATGAAGCTGGAAACCATCATTCTCAGCAGACTGACACAAGAACAGAAAACTAAACATTGCATGTTTTCACTCAAGTGATTGTTGAACAGTGAGAACACATGAACACACAGAGGGGAACATCACACACCAGGGCCTGTTGTGGGGTGAGAGAGCTAGGGGAGGGATAGCAGGGGTTGATTTTCTTTGTTGAAAATCAGTTTTCCAGGGGAACTTTGTATTCTGTGTCCTACCTAAGGTGCTGCCATGATCTGAATGTATGTGACCCTCCAAATTCATATGTTGAAACCTAATATACAATGTGATAGTTTTAAGAGATGGGCCCTTTAGGAGGTGATGAGGTCATGAGGAATTGTCCCTCATGAATGCAATTAATGACCCTATAAAAGAGGCCAATGGGATCTTGTTCATTCCTTCAGCCATGTGAAGATAAATAGAAGGCACCAAACATGACAAAGGGCTCTCACTAGACACCAAATTCATTGGCATCTTGATCTTGGATCTCCTGTTTTCCAGAACTGTGTGCACTGTTCCCCTTTCCTCATCACTGTAGGAATGGTAAAGAAGTGTAGGTGTTACCAACATGAAAAATGAGTATTTTGACCATTCAGTTATCATGACATTTTAAAAACATCAATTAAAAAATCAGATGAATAAATTTAAAAGGGTTAATTTTATGAAAATTCTAAAGAGATTATATAAATACTACTCCTCTTCATTTAAAATATTTGGATTTTAAATTTAGGCTCGCCCATTTGTACTTTCCCACTTTGAAAAATTATTTGGTATTTGTTGAGTTCATTCTCTGTTATGGTTTGGCTGTGTCCCCACTCAAATCTCATCTTGAATTTTGGTTCCCATGATCCACACATGTTGTGGGAGAGACCCAGTGGGAGGTAGTTAAATCATGAAGGTAGTTACCCCCATGCTATTTTCATGATAGTGAGTAAGTTCTCACATGATCTGATCGTTTTGTAAGAGTTTTTTCCTCCTTTGCTTGGCACTCATTCTCTCTTCTGCTACACTGTGAAAAGGTATCTTCCACCATAATTGTCAGTTTCCTGAAACCTCTTTAGCCATGTGGAACTGTGACTCAATTAAACCTATTTTCTTTGTAAATTACACATTCTCAGATATTTTATTGTAGCAACATGAGAACAGACTAATACAGTAAATTGGTACTGGGAGTGCAGTGCTGCTATAAGGAGACTGAAAATGTGGAAGCAACTTTGGAACTGGGTAATGGGTAGAGATTGAAACCACTTAGAGGACTTAAAAGAAAACAGAAAATGTGAGAAAATTTGGAACTTCCTAGAGACTGGATGGCTCAGAAGACAGGAAGATATGGGAAAGTTTGGAATGTCTTAGAAACTTGTTGAATGGCTTTGACCAAAATGCTGATAGTGATATAGACAATGAAGTTCAGACTGAGGTGATCTCAGATGGAGATGAGGAACTTGTTGGAAACCGGAACAAAGGTGGCATTGCTGTGCTTTAGCAAAGAGACTGGTGGCATTTTGCCCCTGTCCTACAGATCTGTGGAACTTTGAATTTAGAGAGTTGATTGAGGGTATCTGATGGGAGAAATTTCTAAGTGGCAAAGCATTCAAGAGGAAGCAGAGCCTAAAAGTTTAGAAAATTTGCAGCCTGATAATGTGATTGAAAATAAAAACCCATTTTCTTGGGAGAAATTCAAGCCAGCTGCAGAAATTTGCATAAGTAACCAGGACTCAAATGTTAATCACTAAGACAATGGGGAAAATATCTCCAGGGCATGTCAGAGACATGGAAGCCCCTCCCATCACAGGGCTGGAGGACTAGAAGGGAAAAATGACTTCATGGGCTTGTTCAGTACCTCCTGCTCTGTATAGTCGTGGGTCTTGGTGCTCTGTACTCCAGCTGTGGCTAAAAGTGGCCAATGTACAACTTAGGTGATTGCTTCAGAAGATGCAAGCTCCAAGCCTTGGTGATTTACACATGGTATTGGGCCTGCAGGTCAAGAACTCAAGAATTGAGGTTTGGGAACCTCCACCTAGATTTCAGAGGATGTATGGAAACTCCTGGATGTCCAGAGAGAACTTTGCTGCAGGGGCAGAGCCCTCATGGAGAAATTCTGCTAGGGTAGTACAGTAGGGAAATGTGAGGTGGGAGCCCCTACACATGGTGGAGTCCCCACTGGGGCACTACCCCCACTAGTGGAGCTGTGAGAAGAGGGCAGCCATGCTCTAGACCTCAGAATGGTAGATTCTATGACAGTTTGCACTGTGTGCCTGGAAAAGCCACAGACACTCAATACCAGCTGTGGAGGCAGCCATGGCAGGGGTGTACACCCTGCAAAGCCACAGGGGTGCAGCTGCTCAAGGCCATGGTAACCCACCTCTTGTATCACCATGAGAGCAGACTAATACATCCTTTGTGCCAGGCCCACTTCTAGAGACTGGAAATGCAAATTTAAGCAAAGCATGCATCACACTATTGATTTGCATATATTGAACCATGCCTGCATCCCTAGGAAAAATACCACTTGGTCATAACAAATGATCTTTTTGAAGTATTGTTGAATTCTCTTTGCTAGTATTTTGTTTTAATTGATACTGAAAAAACATTTTTCATTGTACTGGAAATCCCAGTAAGAGGAATCAGATGAAAGAAATAAAGCATATCCAAACTGAAAAGAAAGACATCAAGTAATTCTTTTGATATAGTTCGGCTCTGTGTCCCCACCCAAATATCATGTTAAATTATAATTTTCATATTGGGGCAGGAACCTGGTGAGAGAGCATTAGATCACGGGGACAGATTTCTCCATTGCTATTCTCAAGATAGTGAGGAAGTTCTCATAAGATCTTGTTGTTTAAAACTATGTAGCCTTCCCCTTACTTTCTCTCTTCTGCTCCACCATGGTAAGACATGCTTGCTTCCCCTTCCCCTTTCTCTACGATTGCAAGTTTCCTGAAGCCCCCCAGCCATGCTTCCTGTACAGCCTGTTAAACTGTGATTCAATTTAACCTCTGTTCTTTATAAATTGCCCAGTCTTAGGTACTTCTTTAGAGCAGAGTAAGAGTGGAATAATACAGAAAATTTGTACTAGAGAAGTGAGGCATTGCTATAAAGATACCTAGAAATGTAGAACTGACATTGGAACTGGATAATGGGCAAAGGTTGGAACAGTTTGGAGGGCTCAGAAAAAGCAAGATGAGGGAAAGTATGTCACTTCCTAGGGACTTGTTAAATTGCTGTAATCAAAATGCTGATAATAATGTGGACAATGAAGTCCAAGCTGAGGTGGTCTCAAATGGAGATGAAGAACTTATTTGGAAGTAGAGTAAAGGTCACTCCTGCAATGCTTTAGCAAAGAGACTGGCAGCATTGTGTCCCTGCCATAGAGACCTGTGAAACTTTGATCTTGAGAGAGATGATTTAGGGTATCTGGCAGAAGAAATATCTAAGCAGCATTGTTCAAGATGTGGCCTGGCTGCTTATAAATACCTATGCTCATTTGCATAAAGAAAGAAATTCCCTGAAACTAGAACTTATGTTTAAAAGGGAGTTAGTACATAAAAGTTTTAAGAAATTGCAGCTTAACCATAAGGAGGGAGGAATTTTCTGGGGAGGGAATCAAGGCTGCAGAAATTTGCAGAAGTAAGAAGCATCCCAATGTTAATAGCTAAGCCAATGGGGAAATGCCTCCAGACCATTTAAGAGGCCTTCACAGCAGCCCATCCCATCACAGGCCTAAAGGTCTAGGAGGGAAAAATGGTTTTGTGGGCCAGACCCAGGGCCCTATTTCTCTGTGCAGCATTGGGACCTAATTCCCTGTTTCTCAGCCATTCCAGCTCTATCTGTGGCTACAAGGGGCCAGAGTACACTTCAGACTCTTGTTTCAGAGGGTGCAAGCCCCAACCCTTGGTGGCTTACACATGGTATTGGGCCTGTGAGTGCAAAGAAGGTGAGAGTTGAGGTTTGGGGGCTTCTGCCTAGATTTCATATGATGTATGAAAATGCCTGCATGTCCAGGAAGAAGCCTGCTGCAGGGATAGAGTCCTCATAAGGAACCTTTGCTTGGGCAGTGCAGACAAGAAATGTGGGTTTGAAGCCTCCCAGAGTCCCCAATGGGGCACTCCCTAATGGAGCTGTGAGAAGAGGGCCACTGTCCTTCAGACCCCTGAATAATATATCCACCAACAGCTTGCACCATGCATCTGGAAAAGCCACAGGCCTTAATGCCAGCCCACAAAAGCAGCGACAGGGTCTGCACCCTGCAGAGACACATAGGTGGAGCTGTCCAAGGCCCTGGGAGCCCACACCCTGCATCAGTGTGGCCTGGATTTGAGACATAAAGTCAAAGGAGTTTATTTGAGAGCTTTGAGATTTAACAACTTTCCTCTTGGGTTTCAGACTTACATGGGGCCTGTAACCCCTTTGTTTTGGTGCATTTATCCCTCTTGGAATGGGTCTATTTACCAAATGCCTGAACTCCCATTGTATCTTGGAAGCAGCTAACTTACTTTTTATTTTACTGGCTCACAGGTAGAAGTGACTTGCCTTGTTTCAGGTGATATTTTGGGATTGGACTTTTGAGTAAATGTTGAAATGAGTTAAGACATTGAGGGACTTTTAGGAGGGGATGATTATGTTTTGAAATGTGAGAAGGATATGATGTTTGGGGGGTGAAGGGGCAGAATGATATGGTTTGACTCTCTGTGTCACCATTCAAATCTCATGTTAAATTGCAATTTCCAGTGGTTGAGGAGGGACCTGGTGGGAGGTGATTGAATCACAGGGAGAGTTATCCCCCTTGCTGTTCTCATGGTAGTGAATGAGAGAGATCTGGTTGTTTAAAACTGTGTAGCATTTCTCCCTTCACATTCTCTCTCTGTCCTGCTCTGCCATGATAAAATGTGCTTGCTTCTCTTTCACCTTCCACCATGATTGTAAGTTTCCTGAAACCTCCCAGTCATGCTTCTTGGATAGCTTGTGGAACTGTCAATTAAACCTCTTTACTTATAAATTACCCAGTCTAAAGTAGTTGTTTATAGCAGTGTGAAAACAGACTAATACACCTTGTTTGCAGATGACATGATCTTAAATGAAAAAACTATAAGAACTCATAGATAGATTCAGGAAAGTTGCAGGGTACCAGATCAACATACAAAAATTAGCAGTTCCATATGCTAACAGTGAACAATCTGAAAAATAAATTTAAAAAGCTTTCCTATTTATAATTGCCAGAAATAAAAGTAAATACCTAGGAATTAACCAAAGAAGTTAATGATCACTACAATAAAAATGATAAAACACTGATGAAACAAATGGAAGAGGACACCAAAAGATGGAAAGACATTTCATGTTCATGGATTCGAAGAAACAGTACTGTTAAAATGTTATTACTACCCAAAACAATCTACAGATTTCATGCAATCCCTATCAAAATGTCAATGACATTCTTCAGAAAAATATTTAAAAATTCTAAAATGCATTAAAAAAACAAAAAGTAGCCCCAAAAGCCACAACTATCCAAATAAAAAAGCAACTAAAAGAATGACACTACCTGACTTCAAAGTATCCTACAGAGCTATAGTAACCAAAAAAAGCATGGTACTAATGTAAAATAGACATGTTGACCAATGTAACAGAATAGAGAAACAAGAAACAAATCCACACACCAATAGTGAACTCATTTTTGACAAAGTTGCCAAGAACATAACATTGTGGAAAAGACAGTCACTTGAATAAATAGTTCTGGGAAAATTGAATATCTATATGCAGAAGAATGAAACTAGACCCCTGTCTTATACCATAAGCAAAGGTCAAATGAAATCGATTAAAAACTTAAATCTAAAGACCTCAAACTATGAAGCTACTATAAGAAAATATCAGGAAAACTCTCCAGGACATTGATTTCAGTAAAGGTTTCCTGAGTAGTATCCCACAAGCACAGGGAACCAAAACAAACATAGACAGTGGGATCACATCAAGTTAAAAAACTTCTGCAAAACAAAGGAAATAATCCACAAAGTCAAGAGACAACCCACAGAATGGAGAATATATCTGCAAATGACCTATCTGTCAAGAGATTCTTAGCCAGAATACATAAGTAACTGAAACAATTCTGTAAGAAAAAAATCTAATAATTCAGTTAAAAATGGACAAAATATATAAATAGATATTTCTCAAAAGAAGACATACAAGTGGCAAACATGAACATACAAAGATGCTCAACATCCTAGATCATTGGAGAAATGCAGCTCAATATTACAATTAGATATCATCTCACCCCACTTAAAATGACTTATATTCAAAAGACAGGCAATACCAAATGCTAGCGGGGACATATAGAAAAGGGATCTCTCATACACTTTTGATGGAAATGTAGATTGTACAACCACTATGGAGAAGAATTTGGAGGTTCTTCAAAAAACTAAAAATAGAGCTGCCATATGATTCAGGAATTCCAGTAATGGGTATACACCCCAAAGAAAGGAAATCACTATATCGAAGACATATCTGCACTTCTATATTGGTTGCAGCACCGTTCACAATAGCCAAAAATTGGAAGCAACCTAAATGTTCAACAGATGAATGGATAAAGACAATTTGATACTTATACATAAAGCAGTACAATTCAGCTATAAAAAAAAAAGAATGAGATTCTGTCATCTGGAACAACATGAATGAAACTGGAGGTAATTAATGTTAACTGATATAAGCCAGGAACAGAAAGACAAACAGTACGTGTTCTCACTTATTTGTGGTATCAAAAAAACCGTTGAACTCATGGACATAGAGAGCAGAAGGAGGCTTATTAGAGGCTGGGAAGGGTAGTGGGATACTTGGGGTGGGGTGGAGATGGTTAATGGGCACAAAATATAGTAAGAAAGAATGAGTAAGATCTAATATTTAATAGCAAAACAGTGACTGTTGTCAATAATAATTTAATTGTACATATAAAAATAATTAAAATAGTATAATTGGATTGTTTTTAACATGAAGGTTAAATACTTGAGGGGATGCATACTTCATTTTACATGATGTGACTATTACACATTGCATGCCTATATCAAAACAGCTTACGTACCCTATAAGCACCACTATGTACCCATAAAAATTTATATATATATATATATATATATGAAACTTTGTTACCACTCTAAAAAAATAAGCAAAACAGGTTGAGTGTGGTGGCTCACTCCTGTAATCCCAGCACTTTGCAAACCGAGGCGGGAGGTCCATGAGGTCAGGAGTTCCAGACCAACATAGTGAAACCAGTTCGAGTCTGGCCAACATAGTGAAACCCTGTCTCTACTAAAAATACAAAAAATTAGCCAGGCATGGTGGCAGGCATCTGTAATTCCAGCTGCTGGGGAGACTAAGGCAAGAGAATCACCTGAACCCAGGAGGGAGAGGTTGCAGTGAGCCAAGATTGCGCCATTGCACTCTAGCCTGGGTGACGAGTGAAACTCCATCTCAAAAAAATAGTAAAAAAAAAAAAAAAAAAAGTAAAAAATTTCTTTCTGCATGAAGCTTACAACCTGAGGAGTGTTTATGGGTAATAAATAAATAAGTAAGTTGTCAATTAGTTCAAAATGGTATAACAAATAAAGCAGTGTAATGAGGTAGAATCCTTCCCTAATTCTCCATTACTTTAGAAAGGAATGAGGCAGTCAGGGAAGGACTTTAAGGTGATGACATTTCAGAAGAGACTTGAAGGAAGTAAATCATAAGAAAATATGGTGGAAAACCATTTCAGGCAGAATGAAAGCAGTTGCATAGTCCTTGAAGCAAGAACATGTTTGAGAACTGTAAGAACAACAAGAAGGACAATGTGTCATGAACACAGTGATGGTGGGGCAAGCAGTCAGAGGCACAGCTGAGTCAAATCATGTAGGACTTGGCTGGTCACAGTGGCTCAGGCCTATAATCCCAGCAATTTGGGAGGCTGAGGCAGGCAGATCATTTGAGGCCAGGAGTTCAAGACTGGCCTGGCATACATGGTGAAACTCTGTCTATTAAAAGTGCCAATATTAGCTGAGCGTGGTGGCACATTCCTGTAATCCCAGCTCCTTAGGAGGCTGAGGCATGAGAATCACTTGAGCCTGGGAGATGGAGGCTGCAGTGAGCCAAGACTGTGCCACTGCACTCTAGCCTGGGCAAGACTTGAGCGAAGCTCTATCTCCAAAAGAAAAAAAAAAAAAGATATGTAGGAACTTGCAGGTTTTGACCTTTCTGTGGTAAAGACCTTGAAATTTATGTCAAGGGGGATTGGGAGCCAATTGAGGGTTTTGGAGGGAAGAATTATGTGGCCTAATCTACGTTCACAATTAATTTGGCTGCTGTGTGCAAAAGACTGTAGGGGTCCTGAGTGGAAGCAGGAAAATGGGTTAGAGGGGTATTATATTAGTCCTATTGAAAAATAGTGGTGGCACTTACTTTTCTATATAGTGTTTTCTACTGTACGTTGTTTAAAGGCAGACCTTGATTTATTCACTTTTATTGTCAATATGTAGGAAGTGTCTCACACAATAAACAAATGTCTGTTCAATAAGTGCTTGTAGAAGGAAGGGAGGAAGGAAGCAGAAAGAGGTTATTGAATAAATTGATGAGTTTTAATATTCTTGAATCTAATAAAAAGAACCTCACATGGGAAAGCATATCTCTTCCCAAACAAGAATGTAATTTTTAAATGAAGAAGACTTCATTATTTGTTTTCCAGTGAAAGGCACACACGTATTTTTCAATTTAAAAATGGAAAATGTTGGAGTCTACTCATGTGCCAGTACTAAATGAATGTGCAGGCCATGGAGGAGAACTCTGCAAAAACTGACCAGTTGCTTTTACGGTTTATAAGAAACAGGAACGAAAGAGTGGCTCGTATTTATGAGAAGTAGGCAATGTCTTTAAAGAGGATAGCAGTAATTATCCCTGCCTTCTCTCTCCCTTTCTTCCTTTTTAGTGGGTGGCACTGTGTTCTCTTGGACTTACAGAAAGGCAAGGTCATGGAGCAGATGGTCTATTATTGGGGTAGAGTAAAACAAAATAAATCTTTCATCTAAAATCAGTTTTATTTGGAAATAAAAGTTTCACTTTCACAGATGTTCTTAAAGTTGGCACAAAAATGAGAACATGTTGAATTTGAATCAATTTCTTTGGTTCCTTATGTTTTCTGTTAAGTGATAATCTAATGCTCTTCTGCTGTCATTGGCAAAATAACAAAAATTTTTAATCCTAAGTACAATTATTAGTCATATAAGATAGATTTGAACAATATTGCATTTGGAACTTCAATTAACCCCAATTCAGGCCCTACTACAAGAAATTTAACATTTAAATAAAGGGTTTCAATCACAAATCAATGTTTTTGGCAGGAAAAATGGTTGTGTCAGTATGTCATTCGACTGTACTGTAAAATTACAGAACAGTGAACCATGCGCCTTGCCTAGAAAGATAGTAAAGATGTCCTGATGAGCAATTCCAGATGGCTGCAATGTCTTTCAGAAGCTGGAGTTAAAACTATCCAATTGAGTGTTGGGCTTAAGTGCACACTCAGAGTTGTCTGAATGTGAGATGGACATCAAGGAAACTTCTGCTTGGGCTATCCTTACTTCCTGTCATCTCATATCTGTTTGATTTTTACAGAGCCTGTGGCACCTGTCTTAATCTTAGGACATTCATTGGCAAATGGCAATTTCATTTTTAAGTTATTTAGATAAAAAAACATTGGGGCACGCCTCGATTTCTATTTATTTCACATGCTGCCTATCCAATTTATCAATACATCCTGTCAGCTCCATTTAAAAAGATATATCCAAAATATTCTTGCTTCTTACCCACTATTGCCTTCATTATCTTGCTCCTGAATTACTGCAGATACTTTCTGTCTTCCTCCTTCTACCCTAGAACCCCTCCACAGCCACAGGGATATCTTATATTAAAACCTAAGTCCAATTATACCTCTCATCTTCTCAAATTCCCACAATGATGTTTTATGAAAATACAAAGTCATAAGTCCTATGTATTCTATGTCCTCTCTCTCCAATTACCTTTCTGACCTCATCTCCTGTGATTTTCCCTTTTATTCACTCTGCACCAGGCATACTGGCCTTTTTGCTGTCTCTAGCACAGATGTACTCCTGCCTCAGGGCCTTTGCACTTGCTGTTTACTCTTTTTGGAGTGCTTGTCTCCAGGCATTTATACAGCTCACTTCATTACTTATTTCAGGATTTTATTGCAATGCAACCCTCTTCTTAGTGAAGCCACTCTCTCTAAAATTACAATACCATACCAAACAAAACTATTTCCTTTCCCTGTATTTTTCCTCCTAGAACTTACTCCAGCAAAATAGACTGCATACTTCACATACATATCTTTGTTGTCTTTTCCCCTAATGATTTTGTCTATGTTCAATGCTATATCCCCCCATATCTAGAACAGTCTCAGGCACATATCAAAGAATCAATAAGATTCTAATAAATATTTGTTAATCTATTTAGTTATCATTCTGAATTGCCCTACCTACATACATTTTATTCTATTTTTTGATTTAAAATTTTATACATTAAAGACATGCAGGTTGGTTGCATAGGTATATTGCATGACACTGAAGCTTGAGCTCCCAATGATGCCTTCACCCAGGCAGTAACCATAGTACCCAACAGGTGTTTCTGCAACCCATGTTCCCCTTCGTGACTCCCCATCTTGTATCCACAGCGTTTATTATTCCCATATTGATGATCATGTGTACCTAATATTTAGCTCCCACTTATAAGTGAGAACATGCAGTATTTGGTTACCTGTTCTTTCACTAGTGCACTTTTGATTATAACCTCCAGTTCCATCCATGTTGCTGCAAATGACATGATTTATTTTCTATGATTGCACAGTTGTTCTATAGTGTGTCTGTGTGTGTATGTATATATATCACATTTTCTTTAACCAATACACTTTTGATGAGCACCTAGGTTGACTTTGTCGTTATAATGTGAGTAGTACAGCAATGAGCATATGAGTGCATGTGTCTTTCTGATATAATGGATTATTTTCTTTGGGGTATATATGATAGTGGGATTGCTGGGTTGAATGGTAATTCCATCTTAAGATCTTTGAGAAATTTCCAAACTGCTTTCCACGGTGGCCGAACTAGTTGGCATTTCTACCAACAGAGTATAAGTGTTCCTTTCTCTCCACAGCTTCATCAGAATCTATTTTTTGATGTTTTAACAATCTCCATTCATACTTTTGTGAGATGGTGATCTTATTGCGGTTTCCATTTGCATTTCTATGAAAATTAGAGATGTTGAGTATTTTATATGTTTATTTGACACTTGTATGCTTTCTTTTGAGAAATGTCTGTGCATGTCATTCACCCATTTTTTAAATTAAATGTTTTGTATTTTGTTTGCTGATTTGTTTAGATTTCTTGCATATTTTAGGTATTCAATCCTTATTAGATGAATAGTTTGCAAATATCTCCTCCCATTCTTTACGTTATCTGTTTGGTCTGTTGGTAATTTATTTTGCTGTGCAGAAGCTCTTCAGCTTAATTAGGTCCTATTTCTCAATTTTTGTTTATTTTGAATTTCTCTTGGTTTCTTAGTCATAAATTTGCCAAGGCTGATGTGGAGAAGAGTATTTCCTAGGTTTTCTTCTGGGATTTTTATAGCTTGAGGTCTTACATGTAAATCTTTAATTTATCTTGAGATAATTATTCTATGTGGTGAAAGGCAGGTGTCTAGTTTTCTTCTTCTGCAGGCTAGCCAGTTTTCCCACAACCATCTATTGAATAGGGAATCCTTTCCCTATTGCTTATTTTTGTCAATTTTGTCTAAAATCAGATGGTTGTAGGTGTGTGAGTTCTCTATTCTGTTCTACTGGTTGATATGTCTGTTTCTACCAGTATCATGCTGTTTATATTACTGTGGCCTTATAGTATAAAGTTGGGCAATATGATGGCTCCAGTTTTATTCTTTTTGCTTAAAATTACATTGGTTATTCAGTCTCTCCTTTGGTTTCATGTTAATTTTTCAATAGATTTTTCTAAGTTTGTGAAAAATGATGTTGGTATTTTGATAAAGATAGCATTGAATCTCTACATTGCTTTTGGCAGTATGGCCTTTTCTCTTTTTAGCTTAGATGACTTGCTAGGTGACATGGTTTGGCTTTGTCTATGCCCAGATCTTATTTTGAATTGTACTCTCATAATTTCCATGTATTGTGGGAGGGGCCCAGTAGCATATAATTTGAATCATGGGGGTGGTTCCACCATACTGTTCTCATGATAGTGAATAAGTCTCACGAGATCTGATGGTTTCATCAGGGGTTTCCACTTTGCATCTTCCTAATTTTCTCTTGGTGACTCCATTTAAGAAGTGCCTTTTGCATCACACTGTGATTCTGAGGCTTCCCTAGCAATGTAGAACTGTTAAGTCCAGTTAAACCCATTTTTCTTCCCAGTCTTGAGTTTGTCTTTATCAGCAGTGTGCAAACAGATTAATATAGTAAATTGGTACCAAGAGTGGGGTGTTGCTGAAAACATACCCAAAAATGTGGAAGCAAATTTTAAACTGGGTTTGACCAAAAGCCTGATAGCAATATAAACAATAAGGTCCAGACTGAGATGATTTCAGATGGAGATAAGAAACTTGTTGGTAACTGGAGCAAAAGTATCTTGTATTATGTTTTGGTAAAGGGACTGGTGGCATTTTCCCCCTGCCCTAGTGATTGTGGAACTTTGAACTTTGAAGAGATGATTTAGGGTAACTGGTGAAAGATAATTTCTAAGCAACAAAGTTTTCAAGAAGTGACTTGGGTGCTGTTAAAGGCATTGTTTTATAAAGGAAGCAGAGCATAGAAGTTTTTAAAATTTGCAGCCTAATAATGTGATAGAAAAGAAAAACCCAGTTCTGAGGAGAAATTCAAGCTGGCTGCAGACATTTGCATAAGTAATGAGGAGCCAAATGCGAATCCCCAACACAATAGGGGAAATTTCTCCAGGGCATGTCAGAAGTCTTCATGGCAACCCCTCCCATCACAGGCCTGGAGGACTAGGAGAATATAGTTTTGTGGGCTGGGCCCAGAGTCCTCGGGCTGTGTACAGCCTAGGAACTTAATGCCCTGCATCCCAGCTGCTCCAGCTGTGGCTAAAATGGGCCACTCAGGCCATGGCTTCAGAGGGTGCAAGTCCCAAGCCTCGGCAACTTCCATATGGTGTTGAGCCTATGAGTGCACAACAGTCAAAACTTGGGGTTTGGTATCCTCCACCTAGGTTTCAGAAGATGTATAGAAATGTCTGGATGTTCAGGCAGAAGTTTGCTGCAGGGGTGGGCTACTGATGGAGGACCTCTGCTAGGGCAGTGTAGAAGGGAAATGTGGGGTTGGAGCCCCCACCCAGAGTCTCTAATGGGGCACTGCCTGCTAAATCTGTGAAAAGAGGACCATAGTCCTCTAGCTCCCAAAGTGGTAGATCCATTAACAACTGTCACTGTTTGCTTGGAAAAGCTGCAGACACTCAATGCCAGCCGATGAAAGCAGCTGAGAGGGAGGGTGTACCCTGGAAAAGCCACAGGAGTGGAGCTCCCCAAGACCATGGGAACCTATCTCTTGTATCAGTGTGACCTGGATGTAAGACCTGGAGTCAAAGGAGATCATTTTGGAGCTTTAAAATTTGCCCCACTGGATTTTAGATTTTCATGGACCCTGTAACCCCTTTGCCTTAGCCAATTTCAAATGGCTGTATTTACCCAATACGAAGTACCCCATTGTATCTGGGATATCACTAGCTTGCTTTTGATTTTGCAGGATCATAGGTGGAAAGGACTTGCCTTGTATTAGATGATATTTTGGACTGTAGACTTTTGGGTTAATGCTGAAATGAGTTAAGAGTTTGAGGAACTGTTGGAAGGCATGATTGGTTTTGAAATGTGAGGACATGAGATTTGGAGGATTGGGGTGGAATGATAGGGTTTGGCTGTGTCTCCACCCAAACCTCTTCTTGAATTATAGTCCCATATTTCCCACATCTTTTAAGAGGGACACAGAGGGAGATAATTCAAATCATGGGATTGGTTTCCCCCTTACTGTTCTTGTGGTAGTGAATACATCTCACAAGATCTGATGGTTTTATCAGGCATTTCTGCTATTGCGTCATCCTCATTTTCTCCTGCTGCCATCATGTAAGAAGAGCCTGTCACCTTCCGTCATGATTTTGAGGCCTCCCTAGCCTTGCAATACTGTAAGTCCAATTAAACCTCTTCTTTTCTCACAGTATTAGGTTTGTCTTTATCATCAGTATGAAACATGTTTTACCAAACATGTTTATTAGTTTCAGGAACCTTTTCATGGTGTCTTTGGGGTTTTCTTTGTATAGAAGAATTATACTGTTAGAAAAGATAGATAGTTGACATCTTTTTTGATTTACCTTTTATTTCTTTCTCTTGCCTGGTTGATCTGGCTAGGACTTCCAGTACTATGTTGAATAAATGGTGTGAGTGTCTTGTTTAGCTTCTCAAGGGAAAATGCTTCCATCATTTGTCTATTCAGTATGATGTTGAATATGGGTTTGTCATAGATAGCTTTTGTTATTCTGAGGTATGTTCCTTCAATGCCTGGTCTATTGAAGGCTTTGTCTGCATCTATTAGGATGTATGTGTTTTTTGTTTTTGATTTTTTTTTGGTGGTAAGTCACATTTATTGATTTGTGTATGGTGAACCAACCTCACATCCTAGATATAAAACCTACTTTATTGGGGTAAATTAGCTTTTTGAGGAGCTGCTGGGCTCATTTTTCCAGTATTTTGTTGAGGCTTTTTACATCAATGTTCATTCAGGATGTTGGCCTGTAGATTTTATCTGCCTGATTTTCGTATCACAATGATGCTGACTTTGTAGAATGAGTTAGAGAGAAATTCATTCTCCTTGATTTTTTTGAACAGTTTCAGTGGTATTGGCATCAGTTCTTCTTTGTAGCAATCTGAAAAAGCTAAATTTGAGGCTTTGGCCAGATACAGCATTTGTAAAAATATGTGGCCATTTTGCTTACTTATAAAGTGAAAGTAGTTAGATAATCAGAATATGAAAAGTGAAAAATATTAGCACTGGGAAGAAAAAAACATAATATCTACACAGATTCTTAAACCAAGAGGCCTGTCTTCATAAGCTCTTGTTGTAACTGAGATGAAAGTCGGGAATGTGAATGGCACACTCAGCAAAAATAGGAACTAAGTGTCCACACCACATCTCTAGTTCTTCTAGATATTAGACAATTGACTCAAGCTCTGTGTCAGTTTCTTCATTTGCTTTGAAGGAGTTGAACTAGTTGTCTCTTTAAAACATTTTCTTTTTGGGGGGTTATTTTAGAACTTTATTTAGAGATTATAGAGTACATCAAAATCCACAGAAATGACTATTTTAACTTCAACATTGAAAGTGACATTCTTTCTACAATATTGCATTATCTACCATAAATTAGTTTTTCCTTTGGGTAGGTATTAAATTTTACATGCTTTAAAGTATGACAGATACCTCAATAAATACATTTAAAAGGTATTTAAACTAAAGATGAGTGAGTCACTTTAAAACCTTTCTCTGTGCTCTACTGTCATGAATCCTTTTAGTAAAGTCTTTGGCATACAATAATAGAATCAACATAAGGAAGTTTCAACATTGAAAGAAAATTTAAGGATATTGGATATTTTATAACATTTTTAAAATAATAAACTGCAACTTTTGAGAAAGGATGCAGTGGGGAGTAAGAATCTTACCATCAGCAGTCTATGGATTTTTCACAAGAATTCACCATTAAAATGACTCAGCATGCAAGTCCCATCCTCTACATCCTTCAGTTCACATTATTGAAGGAAAATATATTGGATCAAGTATAAGTCAACTGCCTACCATAGTCATCCAGTATTACTAGAGAATCAGGGTAATGTGGTAGAAATGGTTCTTATAGACTCACCATTATAGATGGACTATTTTCAGAGAAAAGAACCAAGAAATACTTTTCCAAAGGAATTGCTGAAATTCTAAATCCTAGTATGTCTAAAACAGTAGGATTTTTACCTTAGGACCAGTTCTGATATTTTACAATGGAGATCATCCTAGTCCGATAATACATTTCTAACTTTTAAACCATATCAATATTGAGATCAGTAATTTTTGCTTGAATTCAAGTGGCAGATTTACTATTGACATGATAATCAATTTTAGATAAACCTTAAAATACCATCCATTTAGTCAATAAAGATTGTTAGACATGTTCTGAATGAAGAGACCACCAAAAGAGGCTTTGTGTGAACACTAAAGCTGTTTATTCACCTGGGTGCGAGTGGGCTGACTCCAGAAAAAGTCAGTGGAGGGCCGTGGAATAGGAGTTGGTTTTATAGGTTTGGAGTAGGCAGCGAAAATTAAAGAAGTTACAATTCAGAGCAGTTTTTGCAAGCCAGGGAGGGAGGGTTCATCGGAGGGTTGTCACAATGTCCGAAGTCCATTGTCACAAGGTTGGCTTATCAGTTGAGGCAGGAACAGTTGAGGCAAGAAAAATGGCAGAATGTTGCAAGGTCAATCAGGCACTGCAGGAGCTGTTCTTCTTCTTTTGCAGTTTTCTACCACCTCGACTTTCTGGCTCCGGGAGGCCATCTGCAGGTGTACATGCAGGTCACAGGGGTCACCATGGCCCCTGTGTAATCCATGGTGCAGTCAGTTCAAAGGACTTTGCATTCCTGTCTTTTTATATTAATAATATAAAGGCAAAAATAATTTTAAAAACTGGGGCAGTGTAATTTTTTTGGAGCGATATAGAGGTGTGATGGGCGATGTTTCTCAGGGTTTCTTCAAGCGGGATAAAGGTTGGGGTGGAAACCTAGAAATGGAAAAGAATTTAGACTGGCAAGAGATTTTGGGGCAAGGGGTGATATTGTGGGGTTGTTAGAAGGAGCATTTGCCATATTGACTGGTTATAGCTTCTATATGATTTTGTAGGAATTGAGAGATTAGTTGGAAAGACAAGGTCTGAATGAGAGAAGGAGGAGGATACATATTAAGGGACCTGCTAATGGAAGGAGCCATGATACCCAGTTAGAGAGTGGCCACCTAGGTCCAGAATAATCATTTGCCTGAGTAGCAAGCTTTTGGGCCCTGTCTTTAAGTCTTTTGATGGTGTCATATACAAGGCCGGATTGGTTTAGATAAAAGCAGCATTCTTCTTTTAGGAATAGGCAGTCCTCCTTTCTCAGCAGTCAATAGATCAAGGCCTCAACAATTTTGGAGGACAGCTGCAGCCAGGGAATTAACTTGGGCTTGGGGAACAGATAGTGTTAGAGTTATGTCTGAAATGCTGGCAGAAAAATCATTAGAGAGACTGTGGAATGTGGTGCTGGAAGGAGTAAGGCCTGCTGTACCGGTCCCAACTGCAGCAGTGGAGACTCCTAATCCTACAAGCAAGGGGATTAATTGAATGACACTTTTTTGTCATGTAGGAGTTACAACAGGGACAGGGAGGTGTTCATTTCCATTGGCAAACTGGATTTTGGAAATAACAAAAATTAAGGTATAGATGCCTGTCCGGTTGGTAGGAAGGCAGAGCTACATGGAAGAGCCACAGAGGAAGAAAAGTACTTCACTGAGGCAGAACTGGAAGTGTAAACTGAAGAGATGAGAAAGTGTTTTGGGGGACTCGGGTCTTGTACCCAGATACCAAGGGAACAAACAAGGGCCACAGCTGTTGAAGATTGTAGTGGGGTTTGATAGGGTAATTGTGTGGAAGGAGAGGTCTTGTTTTCATGGTGTATGAGAAAGCGTTTGGTATCTATAAGTAACCATTACTTTCATTAACAAGGTTAGGTATGAGCAGGCAGGAAGAGGGGTCTGGAGAGTCTGGAGGAGAGATGAACAAGGGGAGGGCAGCCAAGGATGGAGTGAGAAATAGGGTAAATGCCTACCTAGGCAAAAACTATTGACATTCTTAAGAGTGCTAGTAATGAGGGAGGGCCTTTCCATAATGCAAAGCTGGTATGTTCCTATTTCTTGGTTAACGTGGGTGACAGGACCTTGGAAGTGAAGTATAAATGAACACAAAGAGGGTGGGAGGTCTCCTAGGGAAATTCCATTGCGTGATTGCCGGGAAATGTGCAAGGGAACAGCAATAGGGATAGTTGTGTGGTTAAAATGGATTTTTGATTTGTGGTCCAAAAATGGGGTGTGTGGAGTTGACATAAGAGGGAAATTATGCAGGTAGTTGCAAAGAAGAGCAGTAGCCTGTTGGTATGAGATATCTGGGATGTTTTGTTGAATCTTTCTAGGAAGTAGAGGAGCTTTTCTGGGGGATACAGGTGGGGGTTGTTGAAGGAAGTCAGGAGGTGTAAAGAGACGGGAGAGTTTGCCAGGTCTGCTGGTAGGGCGGGGATGGCTGTGTAGGAGGAGGAGGAGAGGGAAATGCATGGCCAAAAATCGCTGGCTAAGGAAAGGTTTGAAATAGGAGGGAATGGGTTAGGTTGATGGTATGTTGGAGGTAATTAGGGAGGGGTAGGGGGTAGCAGGAGAACGGGAGTGAGGTTAACAGTGAGTAAAAAAGAAGAGGACTTCATCAGGGTTGAAGAGTTGGGAGAGTTCCCTGCCACTGAAGGTTATCTATCCACTCTAAGAGAGTCAAGGGTGGCAGCTTGAGGGTGAAACCATGAAATATCAGCTGTAATTCCTTGGAGGAAAAGTGTAAACCCACAATGTAAACAAGATCAGGGCATGTAAAAGTAAATGAATACAGTGAATATAGCAACCTTCTGAGGTGTGGTTTAAGTAAAGTTAATTTTATATAGGGTTATTCTTGTACTTCAGGGATGCGGGTGAATGTAAGAGACATGAGGGAGAGTACTAGTGACTTCCAGGAGGAGGCAGAGGAGTCCGACCAATGGTCTGATGGGCACAGCTTCATCCTGGAATGATGAATCCACTGGAAAGGGTCTTGTAGATAGCCAGCGGTTGGGGTGCCATAGATGACCAAGAAGGGGCCTGTCCACTGAAGTTGTAAAGATCGAGGGCTTATGCTTTTAACTAGAACTGACCTTCTGGCTAGGGTGTCTTTATATGGCCAGGTATCTGGAGTGGGTAAGAGGAAATTAGCAGTCTGGTGAATTTCATGTCTAGCTTGTTGGAGGGCTGGTGTCTGGAATAAAATTAGGCCCAAGCAGAAAGGTGGGGCCATATAGGCCAAGGGCCTGGGAAACTGCTTCGGTGATCTGGCTAATGAAGGCTGGTTTGTTGTCAGCCTGTATGGAAGCGGGGAGACCAAACTGAGGAATTAAGTCTGTTAGAAGGGAAGAAATGACTGCAGTGGCTTTTTCAGAAAGTGGGAAAGGCCTCAACCCACCCAGTAAAGGCGTCAACCCAAACTAAGAGGTATCTGAACTTTCAGACACATGGCAAATGGGTAAAATCTGTTTGCCAATCTTGTGTAGGGATAAATCCTCAGGCCTGATGTGTAGGAAAAGGAGAAGGTCTGAGAAAGCCCTGGGGAGTAGTAGAGGGACAGATAGAACATTAAGATGGGCTTGTCTTGAGGATGGACTTCCATAATGGAAAAGAAATGAGGGGTTCTAAAGGATGATATAGGGGTTTTTATCCCACATGGAAGCAGTTATGAAAGGACAAGAGGATAGAGTGAGCTTGTGAGGCAGGGAGGAGGAACTTCCTGTGGTTTAAGAACCATTTCTCTTATGTAGGAAGGGACTGGTAAAGCGAGTTTTCAGAGGAAGAACAGGTCGGGGAGATAGATGAAAAGGAAAAATATTGGCCTTGTTGGGGAGATACTGGGGTGTCTGCTGCTGCTTTGGCTGTTTCATTGGCTAAGGCTATGCATTTCCTTGGGAATAGGATGTGATGGTTTTCAGTGTCCTCTGCAGTGGATAACCCTTGCCTTGGCTTGGAGGAGAGCAGCCTTAAGGAGGGTATTTATTAAGGGAGCATTGATAATAAAGGACCCCTGTGTGGTGAGAAAAACTTTCGACCCATATGACAGCATGGTGGTGTAGGATATGGAAGGCATATTTAGAATCAGTAAAAATATTTACATGTAGTTCTTTGGCAAGAGTAAGAGCACGGGTTAAGGCAATTCGTTCAGCTTCCTGAGAAGTGGTGGTGGGGGGTGGGTGAGTGTGTCAGCCTCGATAATAGATGTGTGGGATACAACAGCATAACCAGCTTTGGCCAGTGCCAGCCGGCTGGGATTTGAAGAACTGCCATCAATAAACCATGTATGGTCTGTGTCTGGGAAGAACTGCCATCAATAAACCATGTATGGTCTGTGTCTGGGATTGGGAAGAGGGAAATATGGGGAAAGCAGGAGGATGCTATGTGGATTACTGGGAGGCAATCAGGCGGGTCAGGGTTTGTGTTGGGTGTTAAGTGAGAGGCTGGGTTGAAGTCAGGTCCAAGAGCAATGGTTACTGTGGGAGTTTCAGTAAAGAGTGCATAAAGCTGGAGAAAGCGAAGGGCTGAAAGTAAGTGTGCGAGGTGTGAAGAGGAAACTAAACTTTGCAGGTTGTGAGCACTATAGAGGAAGTGGGGCGTAGTCTGATTTTAAGGAATTCTAGGAATATTACAGCCACAGCGCATAAACATGATGGCCAGCCTAGGACTGTGAGGTCAAGTCGTTTAGACAGGAAGGTGGCTGGTCGTGAGCCTGGCTCTTGTGTAAGAACTCTGACTGCACAGCGTTTCACTTCTGCCATGTGAACGGAAAAGGGTTGGGAGGAGTTGGAGAATGCTCATGTAGGGGCCGTTTCTAAGGCCTTCTTTAGAGAACAAAAGGAAGAATGGGAGAAGGATTTGGGGCCTGGGGGGTTAGCTAAGTTTCCTTTTGTCAGTTTATAAAGTGGTTTGGTTAGGAGGGCAAAACCTGGGATCCAGAAGCAAAAGTATCCTGCAATGCTTAGGAAGGAGAGAAGCTGTTTTTCAGTGGAGCGGATTGGGGTTTGGGAGATGAACCGGACATAATCAGCAAGAAGAGTGCATGTGTGCTGATGGAGGATTATGTTGAGATAGTATCCTTTAGAATCTATAAGTTGAAGGAGCAGGAGGGTGTCCTGTTCAAAGATTTATAAGAGGGGCTGCCAAGGAGGAGATGACGTATTGTATGAGGTAGGCAGCAGAAGGGTGAAAGGAGAGTAAGTTGTGGATGAGGACTTGGCTAAAGTAATGAGGGCTACCTCGAAAATCTTGGGGAAGAATGGTCCAGGTTAACTGCTGGGACAGGTGGGTGTCGAGGTTAGTCCAAGTAAAGGCAAAAAGGGGTTGGGGAGGAGTGCAAAGGGATAGTAAAGAAAGCATCTTTGAGGTCCAGGATCAAATAATGGGTTGTAGCAGGGGGTGTTGAGGACAATAGAGTATAAGGGTTTGGCACTACAAGACAGATGGGAAGCACTATCTGATTAATAAGGTGAAGGTTTTGGACTAACCTGTAGGACTTGTCCTGTTTTTTGGATGGGTAGGATGGGGATGGTGTAGGGAAGTTAGTGGAACCCAAAAGGCCATGCTGTAGTAAGCAAGTAATAACAAGCTTTAGGCCCTTTAAGGCTTGTGCTGGGATGGGGTACTGACACTAGGTGGGATAAGGGTGGTTAGGTTTTAAGGGGATTATGAGGAGTGAGTGACTTGTAGCAATGGATAGGGAGGTGGTGTGTCCCACACCCTGGGGTTAAGGTAGGGGGACATAGGGGGAGCTATTGAGGGAGGCATGGGTTTGGGGAGGAGAGTGGCAATGAGGTGTGGCTGTAGCCCAGGAATAGTTAAGCAGGTAATTTTATTAGGATATCTTGGCCTAACAGGGGAACTGAACAAGTGGGACTGATCAGGGAAGAGTGTGGAAAGGATTGCTGACCTAATTGACACCAGACTTGAGGAGTTTTGAGAGGCCTGGAAGCTTTGCCATCAATCTCCACAACAGTTATGGAGGTCAAGGAGACAAGTCCTTGAAAAGAAGGCAGCGTGGAGTGGGTGGCCCTGGTGTTGATTAAGAAGGTGATGGACTTACCCTCCACCATAAGAGATACCTGAAGTTCGATGTCCATGATGGTCCAGGGGCCCTCCAAGATGTTCAGGCAGCATCAGCCTTCAGCCGCCAAGCCGAGGAGACTGGGAAGAATTTGGTCTGGGAGCTTTTGGTTGGAGCTCCAGTAACTCTGGGAACAGTGATGTGAGTTGGACAGTCTGACTTTTAGTGGAGGCCCTGCACAGACAGGGCAGGGTTTAGGAGAAATCCCAGGCTGTGGGCATTTCTTGGCCCAGTGGCCAGGTTTCTGATACTTGAAGCAAGGTCTGGGAGGGGTGACTGGATGCTGGAGTCTGGGTGCTTTGAAGTCTTTGTGAGCCAGTGGTGTGGCTGGGGCTTGTCTTATGGCAGAGGCAGCATCTGAAGTTCTGAGACATGCTGCTGCCAGGCAGCTTTTTCCCTATTATTGAACACCTTGAAGGTGAAGTTGATAATTCCTCTTACGGGGTTTGAGGGCCAGATTCTAATTTCTGTAGCTTTTTTGTAATGCCAGGGGCTGATTGGGTGATAAAATGCATATTAAGCATCTTTAGGGGTGAGAGTAGAAGTAAGGATGACATTTAAGTTACTCCAGGTGAGATTATAAGACTGGGTTAAGCATCGGAATTTTTGTGTATACTTGGTGGGGTCTGATGGGAAAGAGCCCAGAGCTGACTGATTTGAGAGATCAGGGAAAAAGGAACGTGTACCTGGACTATTCCTTCAGCTTCAGCCACTTTGCACAGGGGATTTTGTTGGACAGGGGTGGGGGAGGTAGCCCCAGGATTAAACTGTAAGCCAGTCTGGGTATGAGGTGGGGGGGGGTGATAAGAGGGGCATAAGGAGGTGGGTTGTGGACAGAGGAAGAGGAGGAAGGCTTGGTGTGGGGGTTAGGGCCTGGATTAGGGTCTGGTTTGGACAGCTGGGAGGAGAAAGGTCGGAAGGGTTGATGGACAAGAAGGATTCTGAGCTACTGGCAGAGGCAGAAGGGGTAGCTGGAAGGGAGAGAAGGAAAATTTGGGACTGGTTGCATTGAGAGCAGAGATAAAGGAGGGATTAGAGTGTAAAAAAATGCCTGGTGTATAGCACTTCAGACCATTTGCCCTTTCATTGACAAAAATTGTCCAGGTCCCACAGAAGAGAAAAATTGAAAGTGCCATTTTCTGGCCATTGGGAACCATTGTCTAATTTGTACTGGGGCCAGGTTGTATTGCAGTAAAAATGATACATTTAGGTTTCACATCAGGTGATAGTTGAAGAGGTTTAAGGTTTTTTAGGATGTGGCTAGAGATGATGACAGAAAATGAGGGCAGAATATTGCCCATAGCGAAGGAGATAAGTATTTATTAAGGAAAGGAGTGGAGATGAGGAGAATGGGAGGAGAGCAGCTACCAGGGTTTTTGGTAGGCGTCCCTGACTGAGTCCTGGGCTGTACCGTGGGCAAGTGGTCAATGCAGGCATCCCCACTAGTGACCAGACGCCAAGGGAAGGCTGTCTTTCTGAGTTTGTGACCAACAATGGAGTTGGTTTTTGAGTGCACAGATAGTGAGTGTCTCCTTTGCCTCTACTTAGAAGGAGAAGGATTTAAAGGAAAAGAGAGAGAGGGAGAGACTTGTCTCCTTTACCTCTACTTAGAAGGAAAAGGATTTGAAGGAAGAAAGAGAAAGGGAGAGACGTGTCTCCTTTTTCTCTGCTTAGAAGGAAAAGGATTTAAAGGAAGAGCAAGAGAGGAAGAGACTGCTTACCTGATCTGAAGGTGGCGAGGTTTTCAGGCTGGTCTGATGCCCTGAGTTTGCAGGTGGGTCTTTTCACAGAGGAAGGGTGCGGACAGGGAGCTGGTTTCCCCAAGGAATACCCCTGTCCTGGGTTTCAGCACCAAATGTTAGGCATGCTCTGAATGAAGAAATTATTCACCTGGGTGTTAGCAGCCTGAGTCTGAAAAGAGAGTCAGTGGAGGGTAGTGGGATAGGAGTTGATTGCATAGGTTTGGGGTAGGCAGTAGAAAGTTACAGAAGTTAGAGTTCAGGGTGGTTTTTGCAAGCTGGGGGGAGTGCCACTGATGGGAGGTGTCAAAAGTTCCAAGGCCCCGTGTCACAAGGTTGGCTTATCAGTTGAGGCAGGAACAATGGCAGAATGTTGCAAGTTTGGTTAATCAGGCACTGCAGGAGCTAGCTATCCTCCTTTTGCAGTTTTCCAGCTACCTCAGAGTTTCTGGTTCCAGGAGGCCATCGGGAGTTGTATGTGTGAGTCACAAGGGTCACCATGGCTTGACTATGGTGTAATCCATGGTACATTCAGTTCAAAGGACTTTACAATGATAACAATAACTTTTATAACTTAATTTTATAAATCATAAAAGTAAGTTTATATGATTTCTCCATTCCCACATACAAGCCAGACCCCACATTAAATAGAACCCCTTCAAGTTTATCAATTTCTCATGAACCAACAAAGATAGAATTTTTTAGACATAACAAATAGATTTTTGCCTACTTTGGTGTTTTTACTTATGTGAAAATATTTCGTTTTGACTAGTTATCTTAAGATTAATTGCAAGAACAATATTGTGATTCTTCAGTTCCCTTTGCCTCATCACCCAGACAGGATCTAAAAGTTTTATTGTAGGACTAGCTTAAAAAACAATTACAATTTATTTCTAACTGTGTATATCTACATGCTCGCATGTATAAATGCTTATCTGCCTTCTTACCTAAAACTTAGCATAAGTGTAGTATGTTACAACTCTAAGTAAGTATAAGTATGTTGCAACTGCAAATGTAGTAAGTTGCAAATGTCATTTATTTGACATCTTAAAAGATTATCGACTCTTCATTTTGGGATCAGCTGCCTTATCCCTTCATAATACTGAGCTTGCCCAGGTTATATACTTTTGTTGACTTTGGAGCAAATCTTAAATTCTCAAAGAGCATTCTTTCCAATCTTCTGCCAAATTAAATTTAGTTTGTTAAAAAAGCAAAAATATTATGCAAGCCTATTTTAAGATTAATGTTTCCACTCTGATTTCCCTGAGCCAGAATTTTTGGCATCACTGAAGACTAAGTGCTTGTTCTCATTTCTAAGTTTATTTGATTGATAGTACAGGATATTTTTTCCCAGATATCATTGGTGGAAATTAAATGGTTCATTGCTTTGGAGAAAAATGTTACTCTTCACTTGATGGTTTAAATTTAAGATACTTTCTCTCCTTGCTTTACGTCCACTTGACAAGCTTTAGGCAGAATTTAAACCAGGAATCCAGTGTACCTGAGTGTTACAGTAATAACATCCATATGAGTTTTTCACAAAAATCTTTCCTTGAAACTTATTCCTCAATAATGCCCTTTCTTATCATAGTAATTTTAATAAAAAAGTTTAAGTAGTTTCTTCTCAAAAAAAAAAAAAAAAACAAAAAAAAAACAAAAGACCTTAAAAAAACAAGAAAATCTCCAGATTAAGTTTTGGGGAGATATGGAACTATAACAGAATGTAAACTGAGGACTAATAGGCAATAACTGCTTCAAAGAATAGTGAAATGTTTAATACACTATAAGAACGTGTTTACAAGGAATAATAGGTAATTGTTGATAAATGTTGCCATTATAATTAAAGTAAAGCTTCTTTTTATTCAAATTTCTTTCACCTTTCAAGAGATTTAACATTGTAAGAATTTCTCCTGAGAATTACAAAAATAGTAAGAATGGAAAGGCTTCCAAGAGGCAAAGTATGAGGCACTAGTTTGAGTTATCTGAGAGAAGAGACGGAAGGGTTGATTTATTTTCAAACTTTTAAAGGACTCTTCTAGAATACCCACAGCCTGCTATCCTTCATTGTTACAAAGGGCAACCCTAGAGACATGGGATACATTTCCAGTTAAAACCTGAGAACACAGATCTAAGAGCATAAGGTAGCAGTTCAGAGACCTAAGTTTATATTGGTTCACCTGGGAACTTAAAAAAATACCAATTCCCAGAACAGTTAAATGAGTCTGAACATTGTTGTTGTATTTTAAATGTTCCCTTGGTGCTGCTAGTATTGAGCCAAGGCTGAAAAATCACTGGTGTGAGGCAAGAAGATTCTATGACATACACTTACTGGAACATATTAAGATTGAGTAAAAAATTATGGACATGGAAAACATGCCTTCCTTTGTTTAAAGATGCTTCTTTCCAAGCCCCTATTCCACTGGGAAGCCATCGGTTTTTTATATATATTTGTGATTTTAGAAGACAAAGTACTGTTTGTGTCCAGAATGTAGACATACATGTAACTGAGGTACTGTTTCCTACTTCCTATAAGGGGTTACTAATATAAAACCAAACCTAGCCTCCTAAAATTAACAGAAAAATAAAAATCTTTAGGTTTCTAAGTGGCTTTGATTTTGCCATTACCCTGTTCCTTCAAGTTATTGCACTGGTCCTCTAGCTGGGCCCCTGAGGACACTGCCTTGGCCCTACTTCCAGTACTTTGGCTCAAATCTGTGTCCTTTCTTTTTGGAACTGAACTGGAACCCTCCAAAGTAAGAAGAGGTTAGTAAGAGATAGTTAAAAAAAAAAAATAAAGCTCATATATCTCTGTAAAATTCAAAGTTCTATTTGTGCCCTCATCACCTTGTGTCAGCCCTGTTCCACGTTACGCATTGCCTTGAGACATCTATATTCTAGCCTTCCAATACAGGAACAAGGTACAAGCACATGGCTAGTTTTTCATTTGCTTTCACTCAATCCATCCCTATGTGACAACTGCATGGTTTTGCCACACAGGTATTTTTTCCTATTCTGCTTTATATCTCTCTGGGTAAATTCCAGATAAGAATATTCTACCCTTTAGTTAATAGAAAAAGAAAGAAGAGGAAGAAGAAAATCTGATTTTTAAAATTAATACTATGTGTTTATATATAAAATTTTACATTATAAAAGTATACTTTGTATGTTTAAAAAATAATTTTTTATTAATGCTATGTGCTTTATATAAAGCATGTCTATATATACTGATCTACACAACCACCATGACATTTGAGGGTTATTATTTTCCAAATGATGAGACCACAGCTCAGGGAGGTAAAATAACTCTATGAAGGATGTGCATATACAAAATCTAGGCTGAGATTCATGATCTTTCCACTTTCTTTACTTTCTTTCCTAAGTCCTGTTTCTGGGAAAAAGGAGTTACATGTATCTAGAGCTGCCAGTCTTATAGTAGTCCATGTGAACACACCTGACACAATTGTGCAGTGTTTTCATAGGCCTGCCTCTCCTCAAGGATTTAGTATAAATGACCTACTATTCAGGTGAGATGCTACATCCTCTCCAACACAATTGTAATAGTTATAATACTAACAGTAATTGCAGCTAATATATATTGTGTAATTATTATGACCTAGACACTTTTCTGAAACATATTTTGTGAATTGACAAATTTCATCTTTATAACATTCTATCAGTTAGGTAATATAATTGTCTTCCTTTTTCTGATGAGGAAACCAAGACAGAGAAAAGTTGTTAAAGGTCATATAACTGGCAATTTATGGAACAGGAATTTAAACCTAGACCACAACAATTATAATTAAAAGATAACAATAACATTAGTGTAATAAGAATTATATATGTCAGCCCAAAAGCTGTTTCCTCATACTTTTCATCTACCTGCCTGAAAGAAATTATCTAGATAATTACAGGTAAAGAAAGAATTATCTTGAGGTTTTAGGAGACAGACTTGGAAATAAATTTGAAATGTAAGAGAAGTGGACAAGTAAATGCTACAGTACACTAAATATTTGGATATATTTTAACAGGATTTGAGAAATGGCAGCTATGATTATAATTTCTCTCAGGCATTGCTTAAACTGAACACTTGGTTTTATGTTTAGTATGGTAAAGCCAGACTGAACCATTATTTCCTTCAAACTTTAAAAATGGATATTTGGTTACAGAGAAGAGAAACTGTATCCTCAGATGGCTGAAGAAATCTGCCTGAGGGCTTTAAATATTTTATAAAATGAGGTAGTATTTTTTATCAGTATTAGGATTCTACAGATAAAATATTATAAATGGAATATTTATGATATTTACAAGATATTTTGAATAGAAAAAGGCTATTAATATTACTCTTTGAATTAATTCTCATTCTTACCTATTACTCTTGTCATGGAAACTTGTGTTTCAATTTTCTAGTTCACTAAATACACCCTGGCTTTCATTAGTCATTGACATCACTGAAACTAAACTTTATATGAGTATCTGGAAATATCCAAGTAGTATCAAGCAACTTTATGCAATTAGAGAATAAAAGACAAAGTAGAGAGGAAATATTCTTAAGTATATTATCATAATTGCACAGAAAGGGGGAGAGGATCATGGGACAAGATGGAGAAAAAAAGCTAATTTAAAAAAAAATTCAATTTCTTTCTCCCATTTGATTTCTCTGGCTAGGACTTCCAGTACTATGTTGAATAGAAGTGGTCAGGCAAGAGAAAGAAATAAAAGGATCCAAATAGGAAAGAAGTCAAGCTATTTCCCTTTATGAACAACATGATTCTATACCTAGAAAATCCTAAAAACTCTGCAAAAAGTCTCCTGGAACTCATAAATTACCTTAGTAAAGTTTCAGTATACAAAAATCAGTGTACGTAAATGAGTAGCATTTCTGTATACCAACAACATCCAGGCCAAGACTCAAATCAACAGCACAATCTTGCTCACAATAGCCTCCAAAAATGAAATATCTAAGAATACAGTTAAGCAAGAAGGTGAAAGATCTCTTAAAGGAGAACTACAAAACACTGCTGAAAGAAATTAGATAACTCACATAAATGAGAAAAGATTCTATGATCATGGATTGGAAGAAGCAATATCATTAAAATGGCCATACTACCCAAAGTAATTTATAGATTCAATGCTATTCCAATTAAACTACCATTGACATTCTTCACAGAATTAGAAGAAACTATTTTAAAATTCATATAGAACCAAAAAGAGAACCTGAATATCCAAGACAATCCTAAGCAAAAAAACAAATCTGGAGGCATCACGTCACCCAACTTCAAATTATGCTACAAGGCTACAGTAACCAAAACAACATGATACTGGTACAAAAACAGACACATAGACCAATGGAACTGAATAGAAACCTCAGAAATAAAGCCACACAGCTACAACCATTTAATCTTTGACAATGCTGACATAAACAAGCAAGGGGGAAAGGACTCCCTATTTAATAAATGGTGCTAGGATAACTAGCTAGCCATGTGCTGAATTGAAGCTGGACCTCTGCCTTTCACCATACACTAAATTAAAATGGATAAAATGCTTAAATATAAGACCTCAAACTATAACAATTTTAGGAGACAACCTAGGAAATACTCTTTTCAACATCAGCCTTGGCAAACAAGTTATGCTAAGTTTCCAAAAGCACTTGCAGCAAAACCAGAAATAGACAGATTGGACCTAATTGTGCTAAAGAGTTTCTGTATAGCAAAATAAATTAGCAACAGACTAAACTGACAACCTACAAAACGGAATAAGATACTTGCAATCCATACATCTGACAAAGGTCTACTATCCAGAATCTATAGGGAAGTTAAACATATCAACAAGTAAACAGCAAATAACCCCATTAAAAATGGGCAAATCACAAAAAACAGATACGTCTTAAAAGAAGACAAGTGGCAACAATCATATGAAAAAATGCTCTTTACCATCAGAGAATTGCAAACCAAAACCATAATGCGATACCATCTCACATCAGTCACGAAGTCAAAAAATAATAGATGCTCATAAGGCTACAGAAAAAAGGAATGCTTATACACTGCTGGTGGGAATGTAAATTAGTCCAGCCCCTGTGGAAAGCAGTTTGGAGATTTCTTAAAGAACCTAAAATAGAGTCACCATTCAAACCAGCAATCCCATTACACAGTATATACCAAAAGGAAAATAAATCATTCTACCAAAAAGACACATGGACTCATATGCTTATTGCTGCACTATCCCTAATAGAACAGACATGGAAATAACGGGTGCCCAACAACAGTGTATTGCATAAAGAAAATGTGGTACATATATACCATGAAATACATTGTAGCCATAAAAAGAATGAAATCAGGTCCTTTGCAGCCATATGATAGAGGAATCCTAACTGAATTAATGGAGCAACAGAAAAACAAATACCTCATGTCTCACTTATAAGTGGGAGCTAATCATTGAACAAATATTGACATAATTATAGATACAATGAAAAACTAGATACTATGCACTACTGGGGCAAAGAGTAGGAGTGGGGCATGGGTTGAAAAACTATTGGGTGCTATGCTTACTACCTGGTTGACGAGATCCATACCCCAAACATCAGCAGATGCAGTATCTCCATATAATACACAAACATATGCACCCCTTGTATCTAAAATGAATTAAAAATAAGTAATTCCAAACAGTTGTTTTTAGGAATTATATAATTTCTTATTTTAAAATGTTGCAAAGATGATCAACTTATTTTTTGTTTCTTTCTTTAAGAACCTATTTCCAGTCAGTACTTCAGAGGCAACTCAATTGGTGTGAACTGTTTTATCATATGACAATTTATTTTCGTTGAAATCAGTGCTAGTTTAGTTAGTATGTGTCAGCAATATCTAAACCATTTTTAAAATATTCTACAGATACACATTAGAATTACAAAAAGATGAGGGAAAAACTTTGCAAGCAATTTAATTGGAGGTTTGTGGAACATATCTCCTTTCCCACAATTTGCCAACATATAAAAGTAAATCACAGCTGAACGAGATGCAAGACACAGATCCTCCCAGACAAAGACCACCTAGGAATGCTCAAAGTTAAGTGCAGAGAGAACACAAGGACAAAAAATGAAGTTAATTGTCTGGTGCCTGTAGCTATAACAAATATTAAACACAGTCCAACTCCTAGCCAGATAAGCATAAATCCCCATAGTAAAGGCTTATTTATTTCAATTCCTATTACTCAATACATTGTATCTGGTTTAAACAAAAAGATTAAACAAGAAGATTACATGTCAGAATGCAAAGAAAAAAAAAAAACACTCTGAAGAAAAGGCAGTCATTAGAACAAGAATCATAATATCACATACATGTTGGAATTATATGATAGGAATTTAAAAATAACCATGATTAATATATTAAGAGCCCTAATAGCAAGAGTAAACAGCATGGAAGAACAGATAGATAAAGTAAGCAGAGAGATAACAACTCTAAGGAATAACCAAAGGGAAACTTTAGAATTAAAAACCACAGTAACTGAAATGAAGAATACCTTCAGTGAGCTTATCAGTAGACTTGACATGACTGAAGAAAGAATCAGTAAATATGAAGATAGTCAATAAAAACTTTTCAAATTATAATGCAAAAAGAAAAACTATTAAAACAAGACCAAACATCAAAGAACTGTGGGACAATATATAACAGTGTAACATACACTTAATTGAAATACTGAAGACCTTTCCAAAGTTATGACAGACACTACATCACAGGTACAGAAAGTTCAGATAAAATGAAGCATAATAAATACCAAACAAAAAAAATATTTAGGTATGCCATATTTAAACAGCAGGAAACCAAGCACAAAGAAAAAAATCCTAAAAGAATGCAGATGGGGAAAAACAATTTACAAAGGAATAAGAATTACAGTGGACTCCTCATCAGAGACGATGAAAGCAAAATAAATAACTCAACCTAGAATTCTATATCCAGCAAAATTATTTTTCAAAAGTGAAGAATAAAGAAAAAAAACTGCATGACCAGCAGACTTACAAAAAAATGGTAAAAAAAATATTATTCAGAGAGAAAAAATGAAAAAGTTCAGAAATTTGGATCTTACATAAAGAAAAGAAAGTATTGAAGAAGGAATATATGAAAGTAAAATAAAATCTTTTTTTTTCTAAATTTAATTGATGTAAAAGATGGGTGATTATAAATGGGTGAAATAAGTGACAGCAATATTGGGGGAAAGGAGGGAGATACTGGGAATAATTTCTTACAGAGTACTTGCAGTGCATGTTAATCAGTATAATGTTATTTGAAGGTGGACAAAACAGATAAAAATGTAAATTGTAAATTTTAGGACAACGAATAAATTTTTAAAGTAATATAATTTATATGCTAAGATAGGAGATATAATGAAATCATATAAAATTCTCAGTTAAACACAAAAATTAGAAGGTGGGGAAAGAAACCAATAAATGTTTAAAAGAGTTTTAGATATCAAAAATATTAGTCCATGTTAATTATCAGTTAATGCATATATGGTTTAAATAAACTAAGTGAAAGAAAAATTTTGTCAGAGTAGATTAAAAACAATTCTTTCGAAACCATATGTTGTCTGCAAAAACCTACTTTATATATAAATTTACTAATAGTTTAAAAGCAAAGGGTTGGAGAAAGATAAACCGTAGTAACACCAATTTTAAAAAGCTGGGGTAGGCCGGGTGCGTTGGCTCACAACCATAATCCCAGCACTTTGGGAGGCTGAGGTGGGCAGATTACCTGGGGTCAGGAGTTTGAGACCAGCCTGGCCAACATGGCAAACCCCATCTCTACTAAAATTACAAAAATTATCCAGGTGTGGTGGCTACTTGGGAAGTTGAGGCAGGAGAATTACATGAACCCAGGAGGCAGGGGTTGCCAAGATCACACTACTGCCCTCCAGCCTGAGTGACAGAGTGAGATTCCCTCTTAAAAAAAAAAAAAAAAAAAAAAAAAAAAAAGGCTGGAATATCAGTATTACATTTAGACAAAAGGACTTCAGAACAAGGAAAAATTTCAGAAGTAAACAAAAGCATTTCATAATGATAAATAATTTTTTGAAGAAAGCATAATATAAATGCATATGTAACTCACAAAAGAATGTGAAAATACGAGAATAAAATGCTGATAAACTGATTGGAGAAATAGACAAATTCATCCCTATTTGAAGTCAGTACTTCTTTCAGCATTTGCTAGATCAAGCAGGTGGAAAATCAGTAAAAGCATCTCATAGATGACCTTAATAGCACAGTCTATCAGTTTGTTCTAATTGACATGAAAAGAATATCCCATTCAGGAACAGCAGAAGACATATTTTTCTCAAGCCTGCATGGAACATTCACCAATGTAAACCACATTCTGGGCGTAAAACGTATCTTAACATACTTAAAAAACTAGCAATCATACAAAGCATGTTCTCAGACCACAATGAAATAAAACTATAAATATAGAGCAATAGCTGGGAACTCTTCAAATATCTGCAAATTCAGTAACACACTTCTAAATAACCTAGGAGTCAAAGAAAAAGTCTCAAGAGAGTTTTAAATACATTTTGAACTAAATGAAAACAACAATTACCAAAATGTGTTTGCTACACCAAAAGCAATGCTAAAGAGAAATTTATAGCATAAATGCTTATATTAGAAAATAAGAAAGAAGTAAAATTAAAACCTAAGATTTTACTTTTGAAAACTAAATAAAGAAGAGGGATTTAAGTTTTAGTGCATAAATAGAAAGAAGTAATACAAATTAAAGTAGAAATTGATGAAACTGAAAATAGAAAAGCAATGGGGAAGATGGTTTTAGAAACTGATTTTTTTGAAAAGATCAAGAAAATTAATACATTTTAAAGTATTTCTATAGGAAATACTACTTATTTTTCTAATCTCATTTCTAATCTCAATAATTTGTATGTTCCCTTATTTTTGTTTTTGGTTGAGGTACTTTAAAATGTATTAATTTTTCTACTAAGGAAATACTACTTATTTATGTGACCAAATACCACTAGTTCCCCAACAAACCTATGGAAATAAAAAATAAAATAGTAAATAAATAAAGCCATTAAAAGAAAATGAAGGAAATTATAATAATTTAAAAATATGTATTTTTATCTAATACATGTCTATAAAGACTCTATAAAGAGTCAGATAGCAAAAAATTTTAGGTTATTCTGATTAATTGTGGGTTATTCAGTCTCTGCTGCAACTCTGCCATTGTATTTCAAAAGCAGCCATAGACAATATATAAATAAATAAGCATTGCTGTGTTCCAATAAAATGTTACAAATCAGGTGGTTTGCCATAGATTGCTGACCCTGGCTCTAAAAGAGCTTAAATAACTGCCTGTACTGAAGAAACAGCTTAGTGGCAAAGCAAATATAAGAATTCTTAGTGTAAGTGTGGTGGCTCATCTATAATCCAAGCACTTTGGGAGGTTCAGGTGAGAGGATTGCTTGAACCCGGTAGTTCAAGACCAGCCTAGGCAACACAGAGAGACTTCATGTCTACATATAAAAATTAGCCAGGCATGATGGCAAACGCCTGTGGTCCCAGCTGCTTGGAAGGCTCGAGTTGGAGGATTGCCCAAACCGAGGAGTTTGGGGCTGCAATGAGCTGAGATTGTGCCATGTACTCCAGCCTGGGCTACGGCGGGAGTCAGAAAAGAAAGAAAAATTTCTTTATCCCTGAGAGCCTAATGTGTCTAAATCTGTTTCTTATATACTCATTGTCATTGTTTCCTGATGTTGGTTAGAACCTTAAGTTTGAAATAATTTAACAAACTAGTAATAATACATATATCAAATACATTTTTACTTTAATAAATCATTACAAATAATAGGTAAAAAATCTTTAAAAGCTTGCCTCCGTGATATTTTAACTGCCAAATGGAAAGCTTCAATAAGAAGCAGTCAAAATTAACATAAAGACAGAAAAAATTTAATGGAGTCAGTGTCTCTAGTCTCTAAGATTGTTAGTTCTCATTTCTCAGTTTTGTAATTTAAAAAATGCTTTCCTACTGTTCATGTGTTCATCCATGC
Source organism: Sapajus apella (assembly GCF_009761245.1). Classification (NCBI taxonomy): domain Eukaryota; kingdom Metazoa; phylum Chordata; class Mammalia; order Primates; family Cebidae; genus Sapajus; species Sapajus apella. The sequence continues at coordinate 70,748,975 of NW_022436946.1, read as the reverse complement.
ATCAAATAACTTTAATGACTACCATATGCAGTTTTGTTCTAAGTGTGTTTTGAAAACTAAATGTGATGGCACACATGAAAAAAATTGATAATATAGATGAAATAACCAATTTCTTGGAACACAGAAAGGACTAAAATCCACACAAGGAGAAACAGATTACCTGAATTGCACTATACAGGAATTAATTCAATATTTTATAAGGTTCTCAAAAAAATTGCCAGGCCCAGGTATTTTCATTGGTGAATTGTACAAAGTACTTAAGAAGATATAATACCAATTTTCCACAACCTTAAGAAAATAGAAACAGAGAAAAGACTTTCTAATGTATTATCTAAAACCAGAATTACCTTAGTATATAAATTGGATGAAGACATTACAAAGAAAGAAAACAACAGAACAATCTCTCATGAACATAATATGCAAAAATCTTCAACAAAATATCAACAAATGGAGTCCAACAACATGGAAAAAAACAGTTTCTACAAGAAACAAGTGGAATTTATTAGGAATATATAAAGCTAATTCAGCATGTAACAACAATGTAATCTACCACATATACATGCAAAAGAAAAAAATCAGAGATGATAATATGAATTGATGTTGAAAAAGCATTTGATAAAATCCCATATCCATTCATGGTAAAAATACTCAATACTGTAAAATAGAGGGTAATTTTTTCTACCCTTTCTTTTTAAGAACATGGTCAATGATAAGATTGGAAAATAGACAAAGTAATCTTATCACTCTGGTTGAATATTCTACCAAAAGTCAGAGCCAGTGCAATAAAACAATGAAAAGATAAAATGTGAACAGATTGGAGGGAAGAAATAAACTTTTTATTTGCAAGTGACATTATTGCCAGAACAAAAATCCTTAATGAATGTGAATAACAACAGCAACTACAACAAAATACACTTCCTGGAACTAATAAGCAAGTATAGCCAAGTCAGAAGATACGATATCAATAATAATCTCAATTGCTTTCCTTTATAAAATCAATGAATCATTGAAGTTTGAAATTAAAGCCATACTATTTACAATACCACCAAATTAATGATGTACTTAGGTATAAAATAATGTACAGAATTAGTATGCAGAAAACTACAAAATACTGTTTAAAAAAATAAGGATATCTAAACAAATGGAGAGATATTTTATATTCTTAGATTAGAAGACTTGATATTCCTAAAATACACTTTCCTTCCAGTTTGGTCTATTTATTCAATAATCACAATCAATATGAGCAAGCTATTTCATATCAACAAACTAATTCCAAAATTTATATGGAAATGCAAGTGGCCAACAAAATGCTAAAGAACAACAAAACTTCAGGACCCATATTATCCAATTTTAAGGCTAATTATGAAGCTACACTAATCAAGAGAATTTAAAAGGATGGCAGTTGTTAAGGGCCAGACTTTCTCACTGCTGGATTGGAAGATTATGTACTAACAAGAGGATAATCTAAAATGATTCATGTGGTAATAGATTAGAGATGGAAATTGGAAACATCAGTATAAACTCATGTTTAGCTTATTAGTATATACTTCATCTGTCCACTAAAAGGGCTTAGAAGTACTGAAACTTCAGTTGTTATGAACTCAACTAGCACACAAATCTTGAACTCTAATACCATACTCAATAAAAGATGGTGGGCTCCATAGAGAAATGCTTGATTCTATGACTTAGTCAAAATAAATATGATGTATTCAGAGCATTTTGTAGTGCTAAAAACAAAGCAAATAACTAACAAACAAACTCTCAATGATGGAACTATGTTAAAGGAATAAAGTAGCTAAACAAAAGAATGCCCATGACCAAAGCTAAAACAATTTGAGCAACAAAATAAACTGTATTAAATAATAAGCTAAAATATGATTTTAAATTGTATAGGTCTATACTGACATAAATGAATGACTGAATAAATAAGAAGAATAGATAATCCTCTCATCTAGAAGAATTCCAAATAATTTATACAGCCAATCTCTACTCAAAAAGTATGTTCCATACTTCCCAATTCCTTATATATGGACTGCATATAGTAACTGTCTTCCAAAGGATATAGCATGGAAGGCAGGGATTAACTTTAGAATGAAGAAATCTGTCAACACTATCATAGCCGGGTGTCAAAGATAACATTGACAGGGATGCCATGTTAATAGCATGGAGTATTGTTGATATGTTGTGATGAGAATGTTGTTTTACTTCTATGAATTTTGGCCCCCAAAAATATAATTTCAGTCTAATTATGAGAGGAAAACAGAAGGAAACTGACATGGCATGTGAGGAGTCATCACAATGAAATGTAGTGTAATAGGATCCTCGAATAGAAAAAGGACATTTGGTGAAAACTACAGAAATATAAATTAAATATGAACTTTTATAATAGTATAACAATATTGGTTCATTAATTGTGACAAATTAAAACATATTAATGTAAGATGTTAGCAATATGGAAACCTGTGTGGAGAGTATACAGGAACTCTCTGTACTGTTTTCCAAACTTCTCTGTAAATCTAACACTCTTCTAAACTCTAACGGTGAACTAAAAAATAAAAATAGAAATAGAGATTTCACTGAAACCTTCAATTTGCCAAAGGCAGGCATTCTACAGCCAAATAAAAGGTAAATGGCATAAATCATAATATTGTACATACATATTACATGTATTGACTGGGTATAATCATTTATCTCTACATCTTTTAAATGCTTAACACATTAAGAGAATAATTAAATAGCTAGAAACAGAGTGTCAGCTGCATAAAAATCGGGTATAAATAGAACTTTATTGTGTGGGAGTCTAAGTCTCTCTGCAGGTCACTGAGAACTTGCTTTATGAATCTGGGTCTCCTGTATTGGGTGCATATATTTAGGATAGTTAGCTCTTCTTGTTGATTTTAGCCCTTTATCATTATGCAATTCCCTTCTTTGTGCTTTTTTTATCTTTGTTGGTTTAAAATCTGTTTTGTTCAAAGCTAGGATTGTAACGCCTGCTTTTTTCAGTTTTTCATTTGCTTGATAAATTTTCCTCCATCCCTTTATTTTGAGCCTATGTGTGTGTTTGCATATGAGATGGTTCTCTTGAATACAATATATTGATGGGTTTTGACTCTTTATCCAGCTTGCCATTCCCTGTCTTTTAATTGAAGCATTTAGCCCAACTACATTTAAGGTTAATATTGTTATACTTGAATTTGATCCTGTCATAATGCTAGCTGGCTATTTTGCAGACTTGTTTATGTAGCTGCTTCATCATGTCACTGGTCTGTGTACTTCAGTGTGCTTTTGCAATGGCTGGTAACAGTTTTTTCCTTCCATATTTGGTGCTTCCTACAGAATTTCTTGCAAGACAGACCTGGTGGTGGCAAATTCCCTCAGCATTTGCTTGTCTGAAAAGGATCTTATTTCTCCTTCACTTATGAAGCTTAGTGAAGCTGGATATGAAATTATGGGTTGGAAATCCTTTTCTTTAAGAGTGCTGAATATTGGATCCCAATCTCTTTTAACTTGTAGGGTTTCCACTGAGAGGTCTACTGTTAGCCTGATGGGCTTTGCTTTGTTGATGGTCAGGCCTTTCTCTCTGGCTGCCCTTAACATTTTTGTAATATATCCATTTGACAAATGTCTAATATTCAGAGTCTGCAAGAAACTTAAACAATTTATAAGAAAAAAAAACAACAACCCCATTAAGTAGGCAAAGAGATGAACAGACACTTCTCAAAAGAAGACATTCATGTGACCAACAAACATATTTAAAAAAGCTAAACAACACTGATCATCAGAGAAATGCAAATCGAAACCACAAGAGATACTATCTAACACCAGTCAGAATGGCAATTATTAGAAATCAAGAAACAACAGATGCTGGTGAGGTTATGGAGAAAAAGGAATGCTTTTACACTGTTGTTGGGAATGTAAATTAGTTCAACCATTGTGGAATACAGTGAGGCAATTCCTCAAAGATCTAGACGCAGAAATACCATTTGACCCAGCAATCCCGTTACTGGATATATACCCAATGGAATGTAAATCATTCTATTACGAAGATACATGCACACGTTATGTTCATTGCGGTGCTATTCATAATAGCAAACATATGGAATCAGCCCAAATGCCCACCAATGATATACTGGATAAAGAAAATATGGTACATAAACACTATGGAACTCTATGCAGCCATAAAAAGGAATGATATCATGTCCTTTGCAGGGTCAGAATGGAGCGGGAAGCCGTTATCCTCAGCAAACAAACACAGGAAGAGTACAGCAAACAAACACAGGAAGACTACACCAAACAATACATATTCTCACTTATAAGTGGGAGCTTAATGATGAGAACACATTGACGCATCGTGGGGAACAACACACACTGGGGCCTGTCTGAGGGTAGGAGAGAGGGAGAGCATCAGGAAGAATAGCTAATGGATTCTGGGCTTAATACCTAGGTGTTACCTATGTAAAAAAACCTGCACATCCTGCACATGTACCCCAGAACTTAAAAGTTGAAAGAAAAAAAAAGAGAACTTTATTAGTCTGCTAAGAGTATACTAGCTGAAATGATTTACATGACTAGTAACACGTCAGTTCTCAAAGCTAAGAAATCATCATATCAAGGAAAAATGAAAAATTATGGCCACAAACTTGACAAATCTAGATATGCCCAAAACAAAACTTTGTCAACTCTGACTTCCCAACAAATATAAACACTATTTCTGTACTCTGCAAATTCTGTAAAAAATGGAATGTCTTATCCTGACAAATAGAACTTCTCTTCCTTTGTAGTAGCTTCTCCATTTCTGTGATGCTGTTATGATTAGATAAAATTAAAATGACTGATTGAATCACTCTCTCTCTCTCCCCACAGCCCCACCCTGTGCTGCTTCCCAGTCCTGTTCCTAGAACTGTTCTCATATTTCACTACTGTGTAGAAGTAGACCTGCCTTATTTTTTATATGAAAGCCATTTAATGAGAAAATAAAATCCTAAAAAGACAAGTGCTACTCACTGGGCCAAAACTCTGCTTCGAAAGAAAAGCTATCACATGAACGCAAATGGAAAAAGCAGCCCTTGAAGAAGTTTTAAAATGCGTGAGTTGTAATCTCACTGGTGATAATATATATGAAGAATACCGATGAACTTCTTCCACTGAAAACGTGTCTTCTTTTCAATTGGGATATGAGACTGTACACTTTCCTGCCTTTTCCCTTGAATTAGGCTAACTTTTAACCATATCTGAATGGAAAAGAAGCATAAAATATCTTTCAAAAGTCAATTTAGAAAAATTCTTTTTCCCCTGTGATTTCTGTAAAGATAGCAGAATGTCCAATCAGGAAGTAAATATACAAGATGACCCTGACTTTCAAGAAAAACCTTATTAAAATGGAAAAGTAACACTTACTTATGATATTAACATGTTTTTATCATGGGAACCAAAGTGCAAATAAATGAAATCTGTGCAAACATAACGGCTTCATTTTACATAACTTTTGCTGAGAATTTTTGTGTGTCTTATTGACCTTAGATATAGTAAGATATATATTTCCATAGATTGAATTCTTTTGAATAAATGCAATGCAATACTTTGCTGCAGTGCACATACAGATTACTTAGTCTGAAATTTTTGCCTTTTAAAAAATTAGCACTTTTATTTAAATCACATCTTATTGCACTTGGAAACATCTGTCACAAACAGAGAGGAGGATGAGCTATCAAGGCAGTGTGTGGTATTTTCAAGCTGATGAAGCCTGCCTCTCACGGTCACAGCAAGCGGTGAGGTAGAAATTCACACAGAGAGCTAGATAAGGTGCCTGGCCTACTGTAACAACTACACTTTCATTCTCTATTCATATTTGAAATGTCTTTTGTTGCTTCAACATGCATGCAATAAAATTGAGGAGTGGATAACAAAAAGTCAAAGGATTTTGATAATGATTTTGGGACTGAATAGAGTGGCCTATGTATGAAAAGTGAGAACAAAAGAATATTTTTGACATCACATTTACATTTAAAACAGTATTTTGAAACTATATATATTTTTCTCCTTACCAAGTAGATATTGCACATCACAATCTGTCAAAAAATCAAACTATCTTATTTTTGGAAGAAATCTTCATCCTAAAGAATCATTTCATCAGTGGTATTAACTTACGCACAGCTGCTAAGCACCTGCATGTAGTATGCATTGGCATATGAAAATAAACAACTAGAAATTTTTGTCCCCAGGTTGTGGAGATTCTGTGCATAATCATACATATATATATATATATTATATATATATATAACATATATATATATAATATATATATAGATATATATATTACACACACACACATTATACATACATATTTTCATAGATACATTTTATATGCATATGTTATATGTATTTATTATGCATCTTACCCTGTAAACTAAAATGAGTAGTGACACTGGTGCATTTTAACTGATCATTATTGCCTAAGTGCTCACCCTTATGGAAGCCAACTTTGGAGGTTAGAGCATTCTTTTTGGAGGATACTTTGAGAAAGCTGGCAGCTGCATCTAAGCTTCATCATTCATTAGCTAGGAAACCAGAGGAAATTCATGTAAGCACTGTCCTTTATCTCCATGTCTATGACCTGAGGAATATGTTCGGCACATGATAAAAGCTTCATAAATGTTGGTAATTATTATGCTTATATTTCCATAAGCTGAAATGCTCCTTTCTCCCTTTCCCAACTGTTTTTACCCTTTTAGTCCTTCAAGATTCGCCTCAAATACAGAAAGAATAATCATAATAGCAACTAGAAATTTCCTTTCTCCAACTCTACATTGCACAAAACTATTTGTACATCACTTCTCTCATGGAACAACTTATTTGAAACACTGTACAGTGGTTATAAATTGGTGAGAAGCTTGGAAAATTTGGAGTATATTGGAATAAATCAAGTCCTGGAAAGCTTTTTCATGTGAATAACTCCTAATTTTGATAGATCTGCAGATGAGGGTTGAGGAAGAAAAAAAATCTGGGCATTGGATGCTTTGCTAAAGATCCCCAGGAGTATATGTAAGATCTCCTTCTCCTAGACTTCCTCCAAATCCACTACTGTATCTCATTGTATTAGAATACAAACAATGACCTACCAATTACCAATTTTACCTCTTACCACAGAGTCTAAACACATTATAAGTATTCAACAGGTGTATGTTGACTGACTAAATGAAAAATAGCCTTTGTTCTTCTCTGTCTTAAGCAGTTCTAACTTAAGGAAAATAGAAGTTTTCTAATGTGGTCTTCAAATGAGTTGACTAGAAGCATTTTACGTTCGCTTCCTTCACTTAAAAGATCCAGGATAGTGCACAGATAATCATACTTCAAATACATAATCCAAGAGGTAACACTGGAATTCAACTGGAAAATGACAGTAAACACCAAAAGCAAGAGAGAGAGAGAGAGAGAGAGAAAAAGAGAGACAGCCTCCTTGGCTGGTATGAGCTGGGAGCCAGGAGGGACATCCCAATGTAGAGAAAGAATGAGTGGGAGATTCCTAACAGTGCACATCCCTAGCATGGAATCATGAATTCCTGGCAACAGGAGAGCCCCTCAAACCTTTCAAGTCCTGAAAGTAACATAGGGAGGTGCCAGGAGATAGTGAGATGGAACCACTTTAGGGAGAGAGCTTGTCCTTGTTCCTGCATTTTCTGAGTCACAGTTGGCTACAGAAAAACATGATTTTTAATCCCAGACTTCATTAGACTGCATATTGTCCTTGGGCTCAGCAGTACTTACACTGAAGTGCTGGGAAAACTTGGGCAGTTGCTTTTGTGACTGAGCCATGACCTGGGAACAGGTCGCTGCAGCCAAGTCTGAGAAGCCAGTAAGGTATGCACTTCAGCTGCTGGTGCTGAGAAGAGTGCTGCCAGAACTGAGAAAGGGGCACAAGTGGGACATGAGTTACCACTGGGACTTACGGTGGGCGCTCCTGTAACTGGGCCTGAGATGTGAGCTAGGTATGGGCTACCACTGCTAGGGATCAGAGGCAAGACCCATTATGACTGAGGCATGAGAAGGACATGTGTTCCACACCTGCTAACTTAGACTGGCCACTGAGGCTTTCCTCAGCTTCACCACTAGCATAGTATTAGTGGGGCTAATACCACTCCTCACCCAGCATTCCACCTGGCTACTGAGGATCACCCTTAACCTACCAATCTTGGCTAGTGGTTGTTCTAACATTTTGGAGGCTTGAGCACAAGCCTGCTGAGACTACCTTTGCCCCCATCTCTAAGACAGAGCATAGAGTCCAAGGTCCTAGAGATTACCCAAACCAATTTACCACCTTGGGCACCTGCACTGCTCCTGTGGGCCTAATGTTCAGCTTAAACTCTGAGCCATTACCACCTTATCTGGCACGTATGTACAAGCACCACCTAAGGACTTGGAGACTGGCCTGCTCAGCCCACTGCAGCCACTACTAACATCAGTGTATTTGATTTGGGATCCAAGAATCATCCTACTAATGCTGCTAGCACTGCCTATACAAACAAGTTGTCCAGGGACCCAATAAATTGACAGCCTACCTGGTCCATCTCTGCAACTATCAGCATTCAAGTTAGCCACCTGGAAGTCCAAGAATTGGTCCTCCAGTAACCACCACCACAGGTGCCAGTGTATGCCACCCTAAGGCTTAAAGATCAGAATTCCCAGCCCACTGATGCCATCATTAGGGCCTGAAGAATGGCTACCTGACATCCCCATCCCCAATATGACAAAATGGCTGTTACGCCAGATGCACAGATATCAACATAAGGACAGAGAAAAAATTCAAAAACAAGAACATATGGCATCTCCAAAGGAACACAATGACTTTCCAGCAATAAATCTTTAATCAAGCAGAAATTCTCAAAATCCCAGATAAAGAATTCAAAACATTAATTTTAAAGAAATTCAGTGAGATACAAGATAATTCTGAAAAATAATACAAAGATTTCAGAAAATCAATTCAGTGTATGAGATATTTTTGAAAACAAACAAAACCTCAGAAACTGAGGAATTTATTGAAAGAAATACAAAATACATTAGAAAGTTTCAATAATAGACCAGATCAAACAGAACAAAGAATCTCAGAAAAATGAAGACTGGTCTTTTGAAATAATTCAGTCAGACAAAAATAAAGGAAAACCAATAAAAAAGATTGAGCAAAACCTCCATGACGTTTGGGACAACATAAAATCTCCAAATATTCAAATTCTTGGTATCTCTGAGAACAAATAGAGAATTAAAGAATTAGAAAACCTATTTAACAACATAACAGATGAAAACTCGCTAGGCCTGGTAAGAGTTTTAGACATCCAGAGATAGGAGACTCAGTGCTCTTCAAACAGATACAATGCAAATGGACGTCTTCATGGCACATTATAGCTAAACTGTCTAAACTCAATGAGCAGATTTTAAAAGCAGCAAGAGAAAAGTGTTTAGTCACCTATAAAGGAAACCCCATCAGATTTCACAGCAGAAACCTTACAGGGCAGAAGAAAATCTGATACTATATTTAAAGTACAGAAAGAAAATCATGACAGGTAAGAATATTATCCATCAAAATTATCCATTATAAGTAAATAAGAGATAAAGTCTTTCCCAGACAAGCAAATGTTGACGGAATCTGTAACCACTAGACTGAATCCACAAGAAATGCTCAAAGGAGTCCTATACCTGGAAGCAAAAGGATAATATTTACCTTCATGAAAACACAGAAAAGTATAAAACTCCTGGTTAAGCAATCACACAAAGGAGGAAGAGAAAAGACTCAAGTGGTATCACTACAGAAATCCACCAAGCCAAAATGACAAACACTAATATAAAAAGAAAGGGACAGAAAATATATAAAACTGCTAGAAAACAATTAGCAATATGACAAAAACAAATAGATAGATACATAGATAAATATTAACCTTGGACAAAATGGATTAAATTGTCTACATAAAAAAAATATAAATGTTGAGTGAATTTTTAAAATGATTTATCTGCTGCTTGTAAGAAATTTACCTTATCAGAAAAACATCTATAGACTGATAGCAAATGCATGGAAAGATGTTCCATACAAAAAAAGGAAAAGTGCAAAGAAGTAGCTTTATTTATATTATATGAAAAAAACTTTAAAAAGTCAAAAACATCTTTAAAAAGACAAAGCATACCCTTTTGCTGAATAGATACCTTATATATGCCTCATTATAATGATAAAAGCATCAATCCAAGAAAAGGATAAAACAATTCTAAATATATATGCACCCAATACTAGAGAAACTAGAATTATAAAACAAATATTACTAGATCTAAAAAGAGATGTGCACTACAATACAATAATAGTGGGGGACTTCAACACCTCACTCCCAACATTAAACAGAACATCTAAGCAAAAAAATCAACAAAAACACTTTGGATTTAAACTGGACTTTAGACCAAATGGACCTAATTAACATTTATAGAACATTATTTCAACAGCTACAAAATGTACATTCTTCTCATCAGCAGATGGAACATTCTTCAGGATAGACCCTATGTTAGAACAAGCCTCAACAAATCTTAAAAAAATAATAAAATCACATCAACTATCTTTGTAGACCACAAAATAGAAGTAGAAATGAATACAAAGAGGAACTTTGAAAACTACAAGCACGTGAAAATTAAATAACATTCTTCTGAATGACTATTGTTTTAATGAAGAAATTAAGATGGGAGTTTTTAAAATTTCTTGAAACAAATAAAAGTGGCAATACAACACGCCAACACCTGTGGGATACCATAAAGGCAGTTTGTAGCAATAAAGGCCTACATAAAAAAGGAAAAGATTACAAATTAACAATCTAACAATGCTCTTGAAGGAACTGGAAAATCAAGAAAGAACCAAACCCCAGACAGCAGATGAGAAAAAATAATCAAGTATGGAACAGTACTGAGTGAAAAAGGCACAGGGCCAACAAAATGAAAAATGGGTTCATTGTAAGTTAGACAAAAAGTTGCAGATTTTGTCAAAGATGTGGAGGAAAAGAAACTCATATACAATACATTATTGTTATGAATATAAATTAGTACAGCCATTATTGAAACCATGTGATTTCTCTAAAAACTAAAAATTGAGTTACCGTTTTATCCAGAAATTTCAGTACTAGGTGTCTACTCACAGGAAAAGAAATCAGTGAATCAAAAGGATATTTGTATTCACAAGTATATTGCAGCTCTAATGACAGTAGAAAATATATGAATTCAACCTGTGTCCATCAATGGATGTGTGTATATATATATATATATATATATATATATATATATACACACACACACACACACACACACATATTGCATTTTAAAATTCTATATATAAAACTTCTATATAATGAAATATGTATTTTTATATATCTGTATTTATAAATATATATATTTATAAATATGAATATGTACCTATTCATAAATATATGTATATCACTTATACAAATTATATGTATATATTTATTTTTTATGGTCAAATAGTATTCCATATACAATGCAATATAACTTGGACATAAAAAATAATGATATATTTTCATTTGCAGAAACATGGATGAGGAGGTCATTATGTTAAGTGAAATAAGCTAGGTACCAAAAGACAAATATCACGTTTTCTCCCTTATATGTGGGAGAAAAAAAATTTGATCATGTAGAGATAAAGAGTGGAACAATAGGTAACAAACTGGGAAGGGTGAATGGAGATATAGGGAAGGCTTAAGAGAAGTGTATTAAAGGGTATGTGCATACAGTTAGAAAGAAGGAGCAAATTAAATGTTTTACAGTTGACTAGGGTGACTACAGTTAACAAAAATGTATTGTACCCAGGTGATGGAAACCCTAAATACCCTGACTTGTTTACCATACACTATATATATGTAACAAAATTTCACATGTGCCCTATAATTTTGTACAGCTAAAAAAATTTAAATAAGAAAACAAAATTGATTTGCATGAGGTAGGTAAGTGGAGCTTACTATTTTAGATTTAGAAACTATTATCACCATCGGCCTTACTCAACACTGAAAAGTCTTATTTATTATAAGAAAAAATATATATTCATAAAGATATTAATATAGAAATAATCGCACATTGAAACATTCAATTTTGTGATGGCTTGCCTGAAATTTTATGAAAATGTTATCTAAAAATAAAACAGTTTAAGAATCCATACCATCATTTTCAAATTACATATTAGCCCAGTGATTCAATATATTTTAATCCTGATATCTCCTTGTTTTATATGTTTGAAAATTCCCATGAGGATGATATGTAATATCCAATGTATAATTTGATGACTGGATTTTCACATTGTGAGGAAAATATGACAAACTGCTCAATTCCAAGTTGATTGAAAAACTGGTTTTCGTTTAAATGATGTCAACTATTTGGTTCAGAATAACAGTTAAAAGAAAAATTAGGTAAGGAATTTAAAAGATGGGAGGGAAATTCAGGCTGGAGAAGAAAGCAAGCAATAGGAAGGGTGGGAAGAAAAGGAAGGTTTGGTTTTCTCCATCTACATTGAATCTGTTTACTTGTGGTGTGTCCAAAACATGAAACAGGTTTTCAGAGTGTTGAGGCTGGTCAAGATGACTCACACATGTAATTCCAGCACTTTGGGAGGCTGAGGCAGGCAAATCATGAGGTCATGAGTTTGAGACCAGCCTGACCAACATGGTGAAACCACAGCTCTACTAAAACTACAAAAATTAGCCAGGCATGGTGGTGCATGCCTATAATCACAGCTACTCAGGAGGCTGAGACAGGAGAATTGCTTGAACCTGGGAGGTGGAGGTTGCAGTGAGTTGAGATTGTACCACTCACTGCACTCCAGCCTGGGCAACAGATCAAGATTCCATCTCAGAAAAAAAAAAAAAAGAAAAAAAAAAGGAAATTGTTCAGATTTAAAATCACTAATGTAAGGAGAAGTTCAGACTAAGTATTTTTAACAATCAAGTAAAACACTAATCTGTATTTTGATCAATTCATACCAAGACAGCCATTATAAAATGATCACCAGCAGTCACATTTTCGGAAGTTCTTCGTTTTGAGACGGAGTTTCGCTCTTGTTACCCAGGCTGGAGTGCAATGGCGCGATCTCGGCTCACCGCAACCTCCGCCTCCTGGGTTCAGGCAATTCTCCTGCCTCAGCCTCCTGAGTAGCTGGGACTACAGGCATGCGCCACCATGCCCAGCTGATTTTTTGTAGTTTTAGTAGAGACGGGGTTTCACCGTGTTGACCAGGATGGTCTCGATCTCTTGACCTCGCGATCCACCCGCCTCGGCCTCCCAAACTGCTGGGATTACAGGCGTGAGCCACCGCGCCCGGCCCACATTTTTAATTATTCAAGAAAAAGCACGTTTTGAGATTCAGAAATGTAAAACATGAACTTATTTTGTTGAATACATTAGAGTGTAAATTTGGCTCAGGCTGAAAATTAAAGCATGTTCCTAAATGTAAGGTACACCAAGAGACTGCTGTCTGGTAGCTTGGTAATTAAATTCCTCACAGAAACATTTTTAGAATCTGTACAATTAGGATACTTTCATTTGTTAAGCGTTGGAAAGCCAACTCCAACCTAAGAAATGGAATTTAATGACATGTAATTGAGAAATCCCACAGGTGATGGTGGTTTAAGGCATGGCTGTTTTTAGGCAGTTAAAGATATTTTTCCCTTTTCTCTCCATTTCCCTTGCCTTTCTCTCTCTTTCCTTCTTTTCTTCCTCCCCTCCCCTCCTTCCTCTGCTCTCCTATCCTTTCCCCTCCCCTGCTCTGCCTACCCTACCCTCCCATCTCCGGTTCTGCCTGCCCTCCCCTGCTCTGTCCTCCCCTCCCCTCTCCTCCCTCTTATTTCAATCTGTCCATTGCTCTTTCCATCTCAACTTTATTTTCTTCCTCTGTGTTGGCTTTATTCTTAAGCAAGCACTCTCTTTGTCATGAAAACATTGGCCATCAGGAATGTGGAACTTAGTTCTAAAAGCTAAGCAACCTTAATAAGAAAGAGAGCTGCTTTTGGTAGCCCTGGCAAAAGTCTCATGGGAGATGTTGGCTTGCATGGCTGGGCCACTTAATCATCTCAGAACCAATTGAGGAAGTCTTAAATTTGTGGTGTTCTGATTGGCCAAGGGTAAGTTGCATTACCCCATATGATGCTAGGAGAAAACAGAATCAACTGCTTCCAAATTATGGATCTGTTTAGGTACAAATAAGTAGTGGTACATGATAGCAGTGCTTTTGAACTTTTATTTATATTGATTCAAATTAATATGCATTTGTTAAAAATGTGCATTAATTCAGAAAGTGAGATGTAACACCAGAAATTCTAAACTTCAAGACACTCCCAGGTGATTTTATGCTGCTGGTTGAGAGGCATTGTTTGAAAACCAAGGATACTTGAGCCCCATCTCATTGAGCTTATAGCCTATCTTGTTAAGCAAACATTAGCCAAAAGCAACAGAAAAGAGATAGCAATTAAACCATCCAAACAGGTTTGGATGAATTCCATAATTATAACTGTAGAAACATATACTTGATAAAAATTTAAATTTTGAATGAGAACAGAAGCAGCCCTTCATGATTCTACATATGCTAAAGGAAATCTTAAAGAGTTATATAAGGAATGAATAGCATTATTTAAGTTTGTACACAGGACTATGTTATTTGTAATCAAAGTTCATGAAATTATTCCTGTACACAATAAGATTTAAATAGCCTAATACCAAATGACTGAGAATTGTAAGCAGAATGCGTGCTAAGGTCTGGGTCTATGGATGTCAGAGAGGCCCCCTGTAGCTATTTTGCCTACATTTCACATCTCCTGGGTTACCCGCTAGTTAAATGGATCCAGTAAGTAGATGAGCACATGATCTGATACAATAAATTTTTCAGTCATTGTCAAAACTGTCAAAAACTACTATTAAAAAAACCTATATTATAAGTGAAATCTTAATTCCATGTTATTTTTTTTCTGATTTCAAACTACCTGAAAGTTCAACTAGTGTTGAAATGCAATTGTTTTGTTCTACATTCAGTTTACTACATTTGTAAGAAATACAGAAATCACAAATAAATGAGTCAATGTAAGGAATTTGTTTTTAGGAATATATAGAATATGACCTTTTAGGGACTAGAAGAATTCAACAAATTCATCTTTTGTCTGGATTATTAAACTGATTTGATGCTATATAAATAAATATATTTCAGTTAAATTTTTTGATGTGAGAAATGAATATATCAAAGAGTAGATACATGCTTAAAGCATTAATGCTCAGAAAACTTATAGGAAATAATGAACAATTTTTCCTCTGGAGAATGAACCTGGGTGGTAGAGGTCTAGTAGGAGGAATTT
Source organism: Sapajus apella (assembly GCF_009761245.1). Taxonomy (NCBI): domain Eukaryota; kingdom Metazoa; phylum Chordata; class Mammalia; order Primates; family Cebidae; genus Sapajus; species Sapajus apella. The sequence continues at coordinate 70,733,613 of NW_022436946.1, read as the reverse complement.
ATATTTTTGTTGTTGTTGTTTGCATGTTACTATTAGTGTAAGTTAATTTATTTGAAATTTTAATGAACTCTAGTGCCTTGTCCATCAATTAATTTAATTGGTATTTTTAAGAACTAACACTATGAAGAAAAAATTGTGCTGGAGGCAGAAGTGTTGGTGAATCAAACTGACTTGAGCCCCATTCCATTGAGCTTATAGCCTATCTTGTTAAGCAAACATTAGACACATGTTTATAAGTTCAATAGCTAGCACAAATGGGAAATATAAGTGTGGCTACAGTGAGTTATTATCAAGAGTATGGTGACATATCTTAGTTTTCCAGAACTGAATTATATATTATGTCATTTTCTTGTATACATTGCTCTAAATTCTTTTCTAAAATTAACTATTGAAATTTTGCTGTGTTGACAGGAAAGCTCACTTAGCTATAATGGGCATATTTATTGAACCTCATTTCTATCTCTTCAAGCTGGTTTATCCTAAAAATTGAATTATTTTTAATAACCTTGAATTTGAATTACCATATGTGAGCTATAATAGGGCACCTTCTAAGACACAACCTGTTAAGTGTTTCAGTCATTTTAATGGTCAATTCAAGCCTCGGCACCAAAAATTTAATTGCATATGCAGCAATCAGCCATTGCTATGGTGTATCTAAGAATGTTTACTGTGATGGTTAATTTTAGGTGTCAACTTGACAGAATTAAGGAGTACCTAGGAATTTGGTAAAGCATTGTTTTTGGGTGTGTCTTTTAGGTTGTTTTCAGAGATTAGCATGTGAGTCTAAGAGGACTAGGTAAGGAAGATTTGTCCTCAATGTGTCTTCTTACTCTTACTTCTTACTTTGTTATTCAGTCACTTATCTTTTCAGCTGTAAAATTGGCAACATGTGCTCATAATATATACTGTATAGGATTACTTGAAGATCCAGTGGGATCACATTATATAAAGCACTTTCTAGTATCTGATTTCAAATGACAGAAAGTATTGCTATTGTACTAGCTTACATATGCAATGGGTGGGCACCATCCAGTCTTCTGGGAGTTCAGAGAAAACAAAAACAGGGAAAAGCTAATGGGTCCATCCATCTGCTGCAACTGTGAAAAATTCTTCCTCTCCTGTTCTTGGATAAAAACTTCAGTTTCATGGCCTTTGGACTCCAGAACTTATAGCAGCAGCCTCCTGGGTTCTTGGGCGTTTGACCTCAGACAGATTTACATCATTCAGAATCTCTGATTCTGAGACTTGGGAACTTGGACTGAGCCATGCTATCAGCATCCCAGGGGCTTCAGCTTGCAGATGGCCTATCTCAAGATTTCTCAGTCTCTATAATCACATGAGCCAATCCTTCTAATAAATTCCCTGTCACCTGTCTGTCTGTCTGCTGTCAGTCTGTCTACCTACCTACCTACCTACCTACCTACCTTTCTATCTATCTCACTGTGTGTCTCTCTCTCTCTCCAGAGAATTGTAATACACTCACTAATAATACCATATACTAGATTAACCATATGTTCTGTTCTGAAACTCATTAAAAGAAAGTACAAGCATGGAGAAAGGGAATGGCATAGGATAAGACATTCTTCAACATTAATACCAACTCTGTCTCTTATTTACTCAGTTACTTATTGTCTCAGCTGTAAAATTGGTAATATGTGCCGATTATGAGCACTGCAAAAGATTATTTGAAGATCCAGTGGGATAACATTATGTAAAGCCCCTTCTGGTATCTGACTTCAAATGACAGAAAGCACTACTATTGTACAAGATTACATATGGCAATGACTACCTGAAATCTTTTTTTCAGTTCTCTTGTGAGTTTGATACTCCTCACATTTTTTTGATAGGTTTTGTTAAATAGCAAGAAAACAGATGAACAGAATTACTTTCAAAAAAGTATTATTACTGTTAATCCCTAAAGCCAATGGTACTCTAATTTATCATAGCCTAAAATACAGACTCAGAAGAAGCCACAGAGTAAACACATGGCATTCTACCATAGAAGCTCTAGTCATCCTTAATCTTGTTAGAATGTCAGCTTGTGTTAGTCTGTTTTCATAACCATAAAGAAATACCTGAGGCTGGGTAATTTATAAAGTTGAGAGGATTATTTGGCTCATGGTTCTGCAGGGTGTACAAGAAGCATGGCCCCAGCATCTGTTTCTGGTAAGGGCCTCAGGAAGCCATAAGTCGTGGCAGAAGGGAAAGGGGGAGTAGGCATGTCACATGGTGAGGCAGCGAGCAAGAGAGGATGGGTATTATGCTCTTTATGGGTATTATGCTCTTTTATTTACAGGCTCTCCTGTAAACTCATATAGTGAGAACTTACTCATTACCTCAGGGAAGGCAGCAAGCTACTCAAGAAGGATCCATTTCCCACTAGGCCCCACCTCCAACATTGGAAATAAAATTTCAACATGAGATTTGGAGAAGACAAATATCTAAACTGTATCACAGCTTGATTAAGAAACAGCACAAGACTGGAAGATCTGAGTTTCAGTTTTCATTTGCTCATAGCTTGTATAGTCATGGACAAGAACTTGACTGCCATAGCTTTTGGCATATCCATGTATAAAATGTAATGGACTTATGTTGGTATTAATAACTACATGTTTTGAGAACTAAATTATGTTTTTCTTCTCCATATACACTCCACTGATTTCCTTTTGAATCCTTGAATGTGTACATTATCTTATTGTTCTGAGAAAAATCTGATAATTAGAATATATTTTACCATTGTTATTTTTTAGAGAAGGGTACTTTCTATAAACAAGTTTGGTGATACATATTTACCTTACAGGCCTCACATCATGCTTACAACAGGTAGGGTCACATAAAATTAGCAGTATATATTATAATATCTAGTGCAGATGGCTCCCTAGTGACTCCACCGATCATATCTGGTATAAGTTTGCATAATTCTATACTACTTAGAGTAGAATGAATCAGTGCTTCCATGTGTCTACGGAATGTTTTGCAGGCCCATTAACAATATTTAGTAACAGTTAAATGAATGCATTTTTAATACGGATAGGCCTTAAAATGGACTTGGAGAGTAATTGCTAAGAGTGGGGAATGAGGCAGGGAAAGTTAGTTGCCCACCAAAATTTATGACTTCCTTTGGTAGTTGGGAGTTTATTTTTAAGAAGTAACTGCCCAGTAATGGACTGTACTTGTCTGCCATTCTTGTATCTCAAAGGGGTCTCATGACTAATTCTTAACTGTAAAACATAGGACAAATTTATGTGGGTCACTTTTCTGCAAAGGTGGTCTGAAGTGGGAATACTTTTGTATTTTTTCTCTCTTGCTACCCACTGAATATCCACCCAGTGTGACTTGGTGTCTCTTTACCAGCTGAATAATCAGCCAGGAAGATACGTGTTGGCAATGGCACAACCTCCATCATCCTGGTTCCCTAAATGACTGTATGAAGTAGAACCTTATATTTCATCGACCAAGAGCAAGTGCATGGGACTATACACCAATGAAAAAATAAGCATTCATTGTCTTCAGGTACTGAAATTTGAGAACGGGTTTGTTAATACAGCAAGCATTACCCTACCTAACATAGAAGGGATACATCTGACTCAAGGAGCTAGAGAAGGAAGAGACTGTTTCACAAATCAGAGAATAATATGACTGTGTAAAGAGTAAGGAAAAACGTGAGCTTTGGCCTTAATTAAAACAGTTAAATCAAGCTGGACACAGTGGATCATGCCTGTAATTCCAACCACTGGAAGGCTGATGTGGGAGGATTTCTTGAGCCCAGGAGTTCAAACCCAGCCTGGGAAACATATGGAGACCCTGTTTCTACAAAAAACTAAAAATTTAGCCTGCTATTTGGGTGCATGCTTGTGGTCCCAGCTATGGGGCAGATTGAAGTGGGATAATCACTTGAGTGCAGGAGTCCAAAGCTGCAGTGAGCCATGATTGTGCCACTGCACTCTAGACTGGGTGGCAGAGCAAGACCCTCTCTTAAAAAGTAAATAAATAAGTAACAAAACAGTTATATATCAACTCATACAAGCAAACCCAAAATGAATCAGTTGTTTTAGGTGGAATTTTTTTTTTTTTAAAGAGACAGGGTCTCGCTGTGTTGCCCAAGCTGGAGTGAGGTGTCTATTCACTTGTGCAATCCCACTACGGATTACTACCAGTACGGGAGTTTTGACCTACTCTGTTTCCAACCTGGGCCAGTTCACCCCTCCTTAGGTAACCTGGTAGTCCTGTGCTCCTGGGAGGTCACCATATTGATGACGAACTTAATGCAGACACCTGATTAGCATAGCGCACTAGAGCCCAGAACTCCTGGACACAAGCTATCCTCCAGCCTCAGCCTCTGGAGTAGCTGGGACTATAGGCACACACCCCCATGCACATCAGGTGGAAATTTTTAAAGATAAGAGTTACTAAGGAATTTCCCTAAATATGTATTTCCTGAAACTTAATATATCTATGTATATTAACCATTAACTTTAAATATTGGTATTACCCTTAGAAATCATAGTAATAATTTGCTGCTAGCAAAATAATATTTTTTTTTCATTTTACCAGAGAGAGAGAGAGAGAGAGAGAGAGAGAGAGAGAGATAGAGAGAGATGGAGTTTTGACATATTGCCCAGGCTGTTCTGAAACTCCTGGGCTCAAGCAGTTGGCCTACCTTGGCCTCCCAAAGTGCTGGGATTACAGGTGTGAGCCACCATACTCAGCCAGTAAAATAATGTTTACATGATCATATAATACATGTGTTTGTATAGATATAAACCTAAAAAGTCACTGGCTATTAGGAGTATCATTTCCTAACATATCTAGAATTATGCTAAGAAAAGTTTAAAATAAGTATCTATTTCACTTTTCACTGAAAGGGGGTTCGCATTTATTGCCTGGTTCCAGGGGAACTACTATCTTTCAACACAATAACTCTTATAAAGAATTATTTGTCTGTCACCAAATTATATTTATGCTGTCAACTTATGCTTTATGTGAGAAATATTCATCCCCCAGTTCAGAAAGAATATGGGATAGACTGCTTCTTCAGAGAAGGATGGGACTTATTAGCAGTTTGGTTACGCTAAATGTTCAAAAAGCACGTGGTTTAGAATAAGACAGCAAATACACAGTCACACAAGGTTTATGCTTATGTGACTGTTTGACCAAATTGTCTTTTCTTGAGCCTTTCATTATGCTCCTCCACCATTTTTCTATTCCACTATTTGAAAAGAATTTTTAAAAAAGCTAACTATGATAGTAAGTACATTTTGTTACTCTTTAAACATTGAGAAATATCCTAGAAAAGAGACAGAATATCTGTTTATCAGAATGCAGAAAAAGAGTTTATGAAGCGTCTAGATTTTTATTTTCTTTGTAAGCTAACAAGCCAGCCTGTCACAGTTCCATAAATGCTGGCAGAAGACACAAGATGCCTGGGTCACGAGCAAAGAAGCTTATTAGACGTTAGCAAAAGACACATTATCAGCATTTATCATTCTTTTTCCTCAGTCCTAATTTCCACAGAGATCCTTGAAGAGGATCAAGTACCACTGGCACACACAATGGACTGCATTACAGGAGAGGAACCGTGAGCTTAGGGAACCTGAATCTTTTCTGATGAATGGCTAGCATGCCAGCCTTTTGCTGTGGACGGTAGCACTGTCTCTATCTCCCAAGCCTAATAAGCAAGTCTCTTTTGGTTCTAGACAAAGACACTATCTCTGTCTTCCAGGGCTATTTACTGTACAGACATCATTGGAATGAAAATAGTTCAAAATAAAAGAGGACAAATGGGTCTCACTCGCAAGATGTCCAGAAATGCAAAAAGCCTTATGGGAATGAAAATTCTTTGTCTTTCATGTGTATGTGTTCATGTGTGTATTTCATATTATCAATTGTATATGTATATATTTATATGCAACTATATATTTCTATTTTAATATATTAAGTATATATATCATTTATATTTTATATATTATGTATTAATATATGCTTATATCCTATTATATTTATTATGTATTTATGTTCTATATTAAATATATATTTAGGGAATATCTTTGGTTGGCAAATAGCTAATTCATTAACCACAAAAGTACTCATTAATTTCTATTAAAAATAGTTAATTAGTCTCACTATACCTTAGTTCCCTCACTTCTCATACTAAGATAATAAGAGTACCCACTAACTGAATTATTTTGGGATTTAAATGAGACAATGCAGGTAAAGCACCACAAACTGTAGTTGGTTTACATGTCAGTTCAAAATATGTTAGCACATTATTCTATTATTATCCTAATGTTCATATTTTACTGTGTTTTCAATATCAACTGTTGGTAACTACTTATTTTACTAGATGATAAATAATACCTCATTTATAGTTACTATCACACGTGTTTGGTTAGATAGAGACCTTTAAATGGCCTTGTTACATATAAAATAGTTTTTGCATTACAAATATACCTTTAATTCTCTTCACCTTCTAAAGAATTTAACTGGACTGCTTTTCTTCAGAATGTAGAAAGGTCTGTTTATTTTATTATTATTAGTTGAAGTAAACTAAAGTTGAAGTATGGAATCAAGTTAAAACAGAGGAAATATACTAAGAGTTGGATAATAATTACTTCCTTCTTTGTTGATCAACTACTACTTTTAATAAACTGAGATCCACCAAGGTATGGAAAAAGAAAGAGATGCATGATATGGAAAATAAATGAAAAGAAAGGACTTCTACTGAAAGCAATATGATTTTCCCTTCAAAGAGTATTCATGTAAAGCCTATTAAAAGGGAGTAAAATCCACTTTCCTGCAAAAGAATACATCAGAGGTAGGATCATTTTTTAGATATACTTGCATTTACCAAGAATTTCTTTTTTAACAACAGGACTAAGTCCTGCTGCCAAACATATGCTGCTATAAATGGCATTTTGCCAGTTTCTCAGTGGCTTCTGATCATCTTTCATTTCTCACAGAATGAAAGGTTAGCAAGAAAGGTAAGCTCAGGTAATAGTGAAAGTGTGCTATTAGTACTATGTGTATATGGTTGGGGTTGCGAGTGGGAGTAATTTAGTGATGGAGACAGCAGGACAGTAAACCTTATAGAATTTGTTATTTTTTAAAGATCGGCATGGGTTTTTCTGGGCAAGATGGCCAAATAGGAACAGCTTCAGTCTGCAGCTCCCAGCCAGACCAGCGCAGAAGGTGGGTGATTTCTGCATTTCCAACTGAGGTACCTGGTTTATCTCACTGGGACAGGTTAGACAGTGGGTGCATCCCATAAAGGGTGAGCTGAAGCAGGGCGGGGCATCCCCTAACCCAAAAAGCGTAAGGGGTCGGGGAACTCCCTCCCCTAGCTAAGGAAAGCCCTGAGAGACCCTGATGTGATGGACAGTGCTATCTGGCCCAGATACTACCCTTTTCCTACAGTCTTGACCACCCAGTGACCTTGATATTCCCTCAGGTCCCTACACTACAAAGGCCCTGGGTTTCAAGCAAAAAACTGGGTGGCCATTTGGGCAGACACTGAACTAGCTGGTTTTTTTTCACATGCAGTGGCAACTGGAACACCTGCTAGACAGAACCATTCACTCCCCTGGAAAGGAGGCTGAAAGCCCAACAAGCTAGCATCCACTGACTTGAAATTCTCAGTGCCAGCACAGCAGACTGATGTCAACCTGGGACGCTCTAGGTTGGTGAGGGGAGGGCCATTAGCAATTACTAAGGCTTGAGTGGGCGTTTTTCCCCTAACAATGTAAACAAAACCTCCAGGAAGTTAGGACTGGGCAGAGCTGACCACAGTGTCTAAGGAGCCCACCTCAGCACCACAAAGCTGCTGTAGCATGGATCTCTTAGCAGAAAAACTAAAAGTGAGAAGAGAGTGGGGGCCAATATTCAACGTTCTTAAAGAAAAGATTTTTCAGAGTTTCATATCCAGCCAAACTAAGCTTTATGTGGAAAGGATAAATAAAATCCTTTACGGACAGCAACTGCTGAGAAATTTTGTCACCACCAGCCTGTCTTAAAAGAGCTGCTGCAGGAAGCACTAAACAGGGAAAGGAGGAAGCAGCACCAGCCACTGCTAAAACATGCCAAATTGTAAAGACCACTGGCAGTATGAAGAAACTGTATCAACTAACAGGCAAAACAACAAGCTCGTATCATAATGGCAGGAACAAATTCAAACATAATAATATTAACCTTAAATGTAAATGGACTAAATGCCCCAATTAAAAGACACAGACTGGCAAACTGGATAAAGAGTCAAGACCCATCGGTGTGCTGTATTCAGATAACCCATCTTACGTGCAAAGATGCACAAAAACCCACAGACAATATCATACTGATTGGGCAAAAACTGGAAGCCTTCTCTTTGAAAACCAGCACAATCAAGGATACCCTCTCTCACCATTCCTATTCAACATAGTATTGGAAGTTCTGGCCAGGGCAGTCGGGCAAGAAAAAGAAATAAAGCATATTCAATTAGGAAAAAACAAAGTCAAATTGTCTGTATTTGCAGACAACATGATTGTATTTTTAGAAGACCCCATCATCTCAGCCCAAATTCTCCTTAAACTGATAAGGAACTTCAGCAAAGTATCAGGATACAAAATAAATGTGCAAAAATCACAAGCATTCCTATACACCAATAACAGACAAACAGCCAAATCATGAGTGAACTCCCATTCACAATTGCTACAAAGAGAATAAAATACCTAGGAATACAACTAACAAAGAATGTGAAGGACCTCTTAAAGGGGAACTACAAACTACTGCTCAAGGAAATAAGAGAGGACACAAACAGATATAAAACATTCCATGCTCGTGGTTAGGAAGAGTCAGTATCATAAAAATGGCCATACTGCCCAAAGTAATTTATACATTCAATGCTATTCCCATCAAGCTATCATTGACTTTCTTCACAGAACTGGGAAAAAAAATACCTTAAATTTTATATGGAACCAAAAAAGAAGATGCATAGTCAAGACAATCCTAAGGAAAAAAACAAAAAACAAAAAACCAAGTCTGGAGGCATTATGCTACCTGAACTATACTACAAGGCTACAGTAATAAAAACAGCATGGTACTGGTACCAAAACAGCATGTACTGGTATCCAAAGAGAGATAGAGACCAATGGAACAGAACAGAGTCCTCCAAAATAACCACACATCTACAACCATCTGATCTTTGACAAACCTGACAAAAACAAACAATGGAAAAATATTTCTTATTTAATAAATGCTGCTGGGAAAACTGGATAGCCATATGCAAAACTGGATAGAAAGCTGAAGCTGGATCCCTTTCTTACACATTATACAAAAATTAACTCAAGATGGATTAAAGATTTAAACATAAGAACTAACACCATAAAAACCCTAGAAGAAAACCTAGGCAAAACCATTCAGGACGTAGGCATGGGCAAGGACTTCATGACTAAAACACCAGAAGCGATAGCAACAAAAGCCAAAATAGACAAATGAGATCTAATTAAACTAAAAAGCTTCTTCACAACAAAAGAAACTATTATTAGAGTGAACCAGCAACTGACAGAATGGGAAAAAATTTTTGCAATCTATCCATCTGACAAAGGGCTAATATCCAGAATCTAAAGGACCTTCAACAAATTTACAAGAAAAAAACAAACAACCCTATCAAAAAGTGGGCCTAGGATATGAACAGACACTTCTCAAAATAAGACATTTATGCAGCCAACAAACATATGAAAAAAGCTCAGCATCACTGGTCATTAGAGAGTGCAAATCAAAACCGCATTGAGATACCATCTCACACCAGTTAGAATGGTGATCATTAAAAAATCAAGAGACAACAACAGATGCAGGACAGGATGTGGAGAAATAGGAATGCTTTTCCACTGTTCATGGGAGTGTAAATTAGTTCAAACATTGTGGAAGACATTGTGGTGATTCCTCAAGGATCTAGAACTAGAGTTACCATTTGACCTAGCAATGCTATTACTGGGTATATACCCAAAGGATTATAAATCATTCTTTTATAATGATGCATGCAGGCGTTATGTTTATTGTGGCACTATTCACAATAGCAAAGATTTGGAACCAACCCAAATGCCCATCAGTGACAGACTTGAAAAAGAAAAGATGGCATGTGACACATCCATGGTGTCATGGAATACTATGCAGTCATAAAAAAAAGATAAGTTCATGTCCTTTGCAGGGACATGGATAAAGCTGGAAACCAATATTCTTAGCAAACTGACACAAGAACAGAAAACTAAACACCACATATTCTCCCTCGTAAGTGGAAGTCGAACAATGAGAACACTTGGACACAGGGAGGGGAACATCACACACTGGGGCTTGTCAGGGGGTGGGGGGCTTGGGGAAGGATAGCATTAGGAGAAATACCTAACGTAGATGACAGGGTAATGGATGCAGCAAACCACCATGGCTCATGTATACCTATGTAACAAACCTGCATGTTCTGTACATGTACCACAGAATTTAAAGTATAATTAATTAATTAATTAATGCGGCCCAACTACTTCTCTAGATTCCTCATCTCTGTACAGGGCATCTCTGAAAGAAAGGCAGCAGCCCAAGACAGGGTTTATAGATAAAACTCCTATTTCCCTGGGACAGAGCACCTGGGGAATGGGCACCTGTGAACGAAACTTCAGCAGACTTAAACATTCCTGCCTGCTGACTCTGAAGAAAGCAGCAGATATTCCAGTACAGCACTCAAGCTCTGCTAAGGGACAGATGGCCTCCTCAAGTGGGTCCCTGACCCTCGTGCTGCCTGATGGGAAGACACTTCCCAGTAGTGGTCGACAGATATACAAGAAAGCTCTGGCTGGAATCTGGCAGGTACCCCTCTGGGATGAAGCTTCCAGAGGAAACAGCAGGCAGCAATCTTTGCTATTCTGCTGCCTCTCCTGGTGATACCCAGGCAAGCAGGGCCTGGAGTGGACCCCCAGCAAACTCCAGCAGACCTGCAGAAGAGGGTCCTGACTGTTAGAAAGAAAATTAACAAACAGAAAGCAATAGCATCAAAATCAACAAAAAGGAAGACCACGCAAAAACTCCATCTGAAGGTCACCAACAGCAAAGACCAACAGAAGATAAATCCATGAAGATAAGGAAAAACCAGTGCAAAAAGTGGGAAAATTTCAAAACAGAATGCCTCTTCGCCTCCAAAGGATCACAATTCCTCACCAGCAAGGGAAAAAACTGGAAGGTGAATGAGTTTGACAAACTGACAGAAGTAGGCTTCAGAAGGTGAGTAATAACAAACTCCTTCAAGCTAAAGGACCATGTTCTAACCCAATGCAGGGAAGCTAAGAACCTTGAAAAAATATTAGAGGAATTGCTAACTAGAATAGCCAGTTTAGAGAAGGACATAAATGACCTGATGAAGCTGAAAAACACAGCATAAGAACTTCATGAATTATACATAAGTATCAATAGCTGAGTCGATCAAACAGAAGAGAGGATATCAAAGATTAAAGATCAGCTTAATGAAATAAAGCATGTAGACAAGATTAGAGAAAAAAGAATGAAAAGGAATGAACAAGCCTCCAAGAAATATGAGAATATATTAAAAGACCAAATCTACATTGGATTGGTGTATCTGAAAGTCACAGGGAGAATGGAACCAAGTTGGAAAACACACTTCAGGATATTATCCAGGAGAGCTTCCTAGCTAGGCAGGCCAACATTCCAATTCAGGAAATACAGAGAACAACACCAAGATACTCCTCGAGAAGGGCAACCCCAGGACACATAAGCATCAGATTCACCAAGGTTGAAATGAAAGAAAAAAATGTTAAGGGGAGCCAGAGAGAAAGGTTGGATTATCCACAAAGGGAAGCCTATCAGCCTAACAGTGGATCTCTCTGCAGAAGCTTTACAAGTCAGAGAGTAGAAACCAATATTTAACATTATCAAAGAAAAGAATTTTCAATTTGGAATTTAATATCCAGCCAAACTAAGCTTCATAAGTGAAGGAGAAATAAAATCCTTTACAGACAAGCAAATGCTAAGGGATTTGGCCACTACCAGACCTGCCTTATAAGACATCCTGAAGGAAGCACTAAATATTGGAAGACAAATCTGGTACCAGCCATTGCAAAAAACAAAGCAAAATGTAAAGACCATTGACACAATGAAAAAACTGCAAAATAACCAGCTAGCATCATAATAACAGGATCAAGTTCATACAAATAAAAGAAGAAGGAAGATATACCAAGAAAATGGAAAAAAAAAAGGCAGGGGTTGTAATTTTAGTCTCTGATAAAACAGACTTTAAGCCAACAAAGACAAAAAAAAAAAAAAAAAAGAAAGAAGGAAAGAAAGAAAGACAAGGACATTATGTAATGGTAAAGGGATCAATGCAACAAGAAGAGCTAACTATCCTAAATATTTATACACCTAGTACAGAAGCACCCAGATTCATAGAGCAAGTTCTTAGAGACCTACAAAGATACTGAGACTCCCACACAATAATAGTGAGAGACTTCAATTCCCCACTATCAATATTAGATCAACAAGACAGAAAATTAACAAGGATATCCAGGACTTGAACTCAGATCTGGACCAAGCTGACCTAGTAGACATTTACAGAACTCTCCATACCAAATTAACAGAATATACATTCTTCTCAGCACATCACACTTATTATAAAATTGACCACATAATTGGAAGTAAAACACTCCTCAGCAAATGCAAAAGAACGGAAATTATAACAAACAGTCTCTAAGACCACAGTCCAATAAAATTAGAACTCAGGATTAAGAAACTCACTCAAAATCCCACAACTTCATGGAAACTGAACAACCTACTCCTGAATGACTACTGGGTAAATAATGAAATTAAGGCAGAAATAAATATATTCTTTGAAACAAATGAGAATAAAGACACAACATACCAGAATCTCTGGAACACAGCTAAACCAATGTTTAGAGGAAAATTTACAGCACTAAATGCCCACAAGACAAGGGAGGAAAGATCTAAAATCAACATCCTCACAACACAATTAAAAGAACTAGAGAAGCAGGAGCAAACAAATTCCAAGGCTGGCAGAAGACAAGAAATACCTAAGATCAGAGCAGAACCGAAAAAGATAGAGACATGAAAAACCCTTCAAAAAACTCAATGAATCCAGGAGCTGGTTTTTTGAAAAGATTATCAAAATAGATAGACTACTAGCCAGAGTAATAAAAAAGAAAAGAGAAGAATCAAATAGACACAAAAAATGATAAAGGTGGTATCACCACTGATCCCACAGATATACAAACTACCATCAGAGAATACTATAAACACCTCTACACAAATAAACTAGAAAATCTAGAAGAAATGAATAGATTTCTGGACACATAAACCTTCCCAAGACTAAACCAGGAAGAAGTCAAATTCCTGGATAAACCAATAAGAAGTTCTACAATTGAGGCAGGAATTAATAGCCTACGGAAAAAAAAAAAAAAGCCAAGGATTCGAAAGACTCACAGTCAAATTCTACCAGAGATACAAAAAGGAGCTGGTAAAATTCCTTCTGAAACTCTTCCAAACATCAGAAAAAGTGGGACTCCTCCTTAACTCATTTTATATGGAAGCATCATCCTGATATCAAAACCTCGAAGAGACAAAACAAAAAAAGAAAATGGCAGGCCAATATCCATGATGAATATTGACATGAAAATTCTCAATAAAATATTGGAAAACTAAATCCAGCAGCACATAAAAACACTTACCCACCACGATCGAGTTGGCTTCATCCCTGGGATGCTAGGCTGGTTCAACATATGCAAATCAATAAACATAATCCATCACATAAACAAAACCAATGACAAAAACCACATGATTATCTCAATAGATGCAGAAAAGGCCTTTGATAAAATTCAGTACCCTTCATGCTGAAAACAGTCAATAAAGTAGGTATTGATGCAATGTATCTCAAAATAATCAGAGCTATTTATGAGAAACCCACAGCCAATATCATACTGAATCGGCAAAAGCTGGAAGCATTCCCTTTGAAATACTGCACAAGACAAGGATGCTCTCTCTTACCACTCCTATTCAACATGGTATTGGAAGTTCTGGCCAGGGAAATTTGGCAAGAAAAATAAATAAATGGTATTCAATTAGGAAAAGAGCAAGTCAAATTTTCTCTATTTGCAGGCAGCATGATTGTATATTTAGAAGACCCCATTCTTTCAGCCCAAAATCTCCTTAAGCTGATATGCAACTTCAGCAAAGTATCAGGATACAAAATCCGTGTCCAAAAAGCACAAGCATTCCTATACATCAATAATACACAAACAGAAAGCCAAATCATGAGTGAACTCCCATTCATAATTGTTACAAAGAGAATTAAATACCTAGGAATACAACTTACAAGGGATATGAAGGACCTCATCAAAGAAAACTACAAACCACTGCTCAAAGAAGAGGACACAAACAGATTGAAAAACATTTCATGCTAATGAAAAGGAAAAATCAGTATCATGAAATGACCATACGGCCCTAAGCAATTTACAGATCCAACGCCATTCCCATCAAGCTACCATTGACTTTCTTCACAGAATTAGGAAAAAATGGAGGGGAAGGATCGAAGATGGCCAATTAGGAGCAGTTCAGGATTGTGGCTCCCAGTGAAAATGCGGAGGGTGAGTGGATACCTCATTTACAGACAGGTTTTTATTGTCCACACACCAGCAGATTCCCAGGTGAAGGAGCTCCACGGGTTATCAGCATGGCTGTTTTGGCCGGCGCAGCTGTTTTGGCTGGCGCCCCAGTGCCTCGGATCTCTGAACAAAATACATGGCTCCGGTTGCCATTTCAGCTGGCGATTGGAGGTCCTGGGAAACAGAGTCACCCATTCAACTGATAAAAAAGGAGACTGAAACAGGGAACAAGACTAGGAGATTTCTGGACAAAAAAAGCACCATGAATGTCAGCGCGGCTGTTTCAGCTGGTGCAGTGGGTCACCACACAGGAAATCACACAGATCCCAGCACCTTTCCAACAAGTGACTGGAACACCTGGGAGACAAAGTCACCCATTCAACTGAAAAAAAAAAAAAAAAAAAAAGGGGGGGTCTGAGGCAGGGAGCCAGGTGATCAGGCTTGGCTGGTGACACCCCCACAAAAAAAAAATGGCAATCTGAAATGCTCTGGATTGAGAGTTTCACAGCAAGCACAGCTGAACCTAGGACGGTCCAGCTCTGTGGGGGAGGGGCGTCCACCATTACTGAGGCAGTCCACCACTACAGAGATAGTCTGCCATTGCCGAGGCAGCCCGCCATTGCCGAGGCAGCCCACCATTGCCGAGGCAGCCCACCATTACAGAGAGAGTCCGCCATTACAGAGGTGGGATGCCATTGCCAAGGCAGTTCTAATTATACCTGTATAAACAGGACTGCAGGGAAATTGACACGGCAGCTGGGCAGAGTCCACAGCAGCTCAGCAAAGCCTCTGCAGGCAGGCAGTGACTAGGCTGCCTCCTTGCTGGGCAGGGCAGCCCTGAAAAAAGGCAGCAGCATGACAGAAACTCATAAATAAAGTCCTAACTCCCTGAGACAGAGCACCTGGGGAAAAAAAGGGGGTGGGGGTTAGGAGTTCTGTTGCAGCAGACTAAAACGTACCTGCCCAGCAGCTCTGAATCAACAAGGGAGCTCACACCTCAGCACTTGAGCTCCTACAAAGGACAGACTGTCTCCTCAAGCAGCTTCCTGACCCCCATATATCCAGTGTCACCTAATAAAGGAGAGCTCAGACTGACATCAGGCAGGTATCCTTCTGGGACAATGATAGCAGCAGAAACTGGCAGCAACCCTTACTGTTTTGCAGCCACTGCAGGTGATCCCCAGGCAAGCAGGGCCTGGAGTGGACCTCAGCGGGATCTGAATGTTAGAAGGAAAACTAAGAAATTGAAAGAAATAACTTCATCATCAACAAACTGGACATCCACTCAGAGACCCAATCTGAAAGCCAACAACTAGAAAGAAGAAAGGCGGATAAATGCACAAAGATGGGAAGAAACGAGTGCAAAAAGGATGAAAACACCAGAAACCAAAATGCCTCTCCTCCTACAAGTGATCACATCTCCTCACTACCAAGGGAATAAGGCTGGATGGAGAAAGAGTGTGATGAATTGACAGAAACCGGCTTCAGAAGGTGGTAATAAGAAACTTTGCTGAGCTAAAAGAACATGTTATAACCCAATGCAATGAAACTAAGAACATTGAAAAGAGATTTGATGAAATGCTAACGAGAATAAAAAACTTAGAGAGGAATATAAATGAATTCATAGAGCTGAAAAACACAACACGAGAACTTCTTGAAGCATACACAAGTTTCAACACCCGAATTGACCAACAGAAGAAAGGATATCAGAGGTCGAAGATTAACTCAATGAAATAAAATGAGAAGGCAAGATTAGAGAAAAAAGGGTAAAAAGGAATGAACAAACTCTAAGAAATATGGGACTATGGGAAAAGACCTAATCTATGTTTGACAGGTGCACCTGAATGTGACGAAGAGAATGAATCCAACCTGGAAAATACTCTTCAGGATATTATCCAGGAAAACTTCCCCAACCTAGCAAGGCAGGCCAATATTCAAGTCCAGGAAACACAGAGAACCCCACAAAGATACTCATCAAGAAGAGCAACACCAAGGCACATAATCGTCAGATTCACCAGCATTGAAATTAAGGAGAAAATGCTAAGGGCAGCCAGAGAGAAAGGTTGGGTTACCCACAAAGGGAAGCCCATCAGACTCACAGCAGATCTCTCAGCAGAAACCCTACAAGCCAGAAGAGAGTGGGGGCCAATATTCAACATCCTGAAAGAAAAGAACTTTCAACCCAGAATTTCATATCCAGCCAAACTAAGCTTCATAAGTGAAGGAGAAATAAAATCCTTTATGAAAAAGCAAGTACTCAGATTTCTTCACCACCATGCCTGCATTACAAGAGCTCCTGAATGAAGTACTAAACATAGAAAGGAACAACCAGTACCAGCCACTCCAATAACATACCAAATAGTAAAGAGCATTGACACAATGAAGAAACTGTATCAACTAACATGCAGAACAGCCAGCTAGCATCAAAATGGCAGGATCAAATTCACACATAACAATATTAACCCTAAAAGTAAATGTTCTAAATGCCCCAATCAAAAGACACAGACTGGCAAATTGGATAAAAAGCCAAAACCCATTGGTATGCTATATCCAGGAAATCCATCTCACATGCAAGATACACAAAGGCTCAAAATAAAGAGATGGAGGAATATTTACCAAGCAAATGGAGAGCAAAAAAAAGCAGGAGTTGCAATTCTCATCTCTGATAAAATAGAATTTAAAGCAACAAAGATCAAAAGAGACAAGAAGGACATTACATAACGGTAAATGGATCAATGCAACAAGAAGAGCTAATGATCCTAAATATATATGCACCCAATACAGGAGCACCCAGATACATAAAGCAAGTTCTTAATGACTTACAAAGAAACTTAGACTCCTACAAAATAATAGTGGGAGATTTTAAAACCCCATTGTCAATATTAGACAGATCAACGAGACAGAAAATTAAAAAGGATATCTAGGACTTGAACTCAAGCCGAGACCAAACAAACCTGATAGACATTTACAGAACTCTCCACCCCAAATCCAAGGAATATACATTCATCTCGGCATCACATCACACCTACTCTAAAATTGACCACATAATCACAAGTAAATCACTCCTCAGCAAATGCAAAAGAATGGAAATCATAACAAACAGTCTCTCAGACCACAGTGTAATCAAGTTAGAACTTAGAATTCAGAAACTAACTCAGAACCACACAGCTTCATGGAAACTGAACAACTGGTTCTTGAATGCAGACTGGATAAACAATGAAACGAAGGCAGAAATAAAGATGTGCTTTAAAACCAATTAGAATGAAGACACAACATACCAGAATCTCTGGGACACATTTAAAGCAGTGTCTAGAGGAAAATATATAGGAATAAATGCCCACATGAGAAGCAAAGAAAGATCTAAAATTGACACCCTATCGTCACAATGGAAAGAGCTAGAGAAGCAAGATCAAAAAAACTCAAAACCTAGCAGAAGTCAAGAAATAACTAAGAGCAGAACTGAAGGAGATAGAGACACAAAAACCCTTGAAAAAAAATCAATAAATCCAGAAGCTGTTTTTTTGAAAAGATTAAAAAAAGACCACTTTCCAGATTAATAAAAAAGAAAAGAGAGAATAACCAAATAGATGCAATAAAAAAACGATAAAGGGGATATCACCACAGATTCCACAGAAATTCAAACAATCATCAGAGATTATTACAAACAACTCTATACACATAAACTAGTAAACCTAGAAGAAATGGATAAATTCCTGGACACTTGCCTCCTCCCAAGCCTAAGCCAGGAAGAAGTCGAAACCCTGAATAGAATAATAACAAGGTCTGAAGTTGAGGCAGCAATTAAGAGCCTACCACCCAAAAAAAGCCCAGGTCCAGATGGTTTCACAGCAGAATTCTACCAGACATACAAAGAGGAGCTGGTACCATTCCTTCTGAAATTATTCCAAATAATCCAAAAAGAGGGAATCCTTCCCAAATTATTTTATGAGACCAACATCAACCTGATAACAAAACCTGGCAGAGACTCAACAAGAAAAGAAAACTTCAAGCCAATATCCATGATGAACATAGATGCAAAAATCTTCAATAAAATACTGGCAAGCCGATTGCAACAGCACATCAAAAAGCTTATCCACCATGATCAAGTAGGCTTCACCCCGGGGATGCAAGGCTGGTTCAACATATGCAAGTCTATAAATGTAATTCAAAACATAAACAGAATCAAAGACAAAAACCACATGATTATCTCAATTGATGCAGAGAAGGCCTTTGACAAAATTCAACAACCCTTTATGCTAAAAATCCTCAATAAACTAGGTATTGACGGAATGTAACTCCAAATAATAAAAGCCCTTTATGACAAACTGACAGCCTATATCATACTGAATGGGCAAAAACTGGAAGCATTCCCTTTGAAATCTGGCAGTAGACAAGGATGCCCTCTCTCACCACTCCTATTCAATATAGTACTGGAAGTTCTAGCCAGAGCAATCAGGCAAGAAAAAGAAATAAAGGGTATTCAAATAGGAAAGGAGGAAGTCAAATTATCTCTATTTGCAGACAACATGATTGTATATTTTGAAGACCCTATCGTTTCAGCCCCAAATCTCCTGAAACTGATAAGCAACTTCAGCAAAGTCTCAGGATACAAAATCAATGTGCAGAAATCACAAGCATTCCTATACACCAATAACAGACTTAAAGAGAGCCAAATCAAGAATGAACTGCCATTCACAATTACTACAAAGAGAATAAAATAATGAGAAACACAACTAACAAGGAACATAAAGAACCTCTCAAGGAGAACTACAAGCCATTGCTCAATGAAATAAGAGGACACAAACAGATGGAGAAACATTCCATATTCATGGTTAGGAAGCATCAATATCGTGAAAATGGCCATACTGCCAAAAGTAATTTACAGATTCAATGCTATCCCCATCAAGCTACCAATGACCTTCTTCACAGAACTGGAAAAAATCACCTTAAACTTCATATGGAACCAAAAGAGAGCCTGCATAGCCAAGTCAATTCTAGGCAAAAAGAACAAAGTGGGAGGCATCACACTACCAGACTTCAAACTATACTACAAGTCTACAGTAATCAAAACAGCATGGTATTGGTACCAAAACAGAGATATAGACCAATGGAACAGAACAGAGGCCTCGAAGGCAACACAACATATCTACAACCATCTGATCTTTGACAAACCTGACAAAAACAAGCAATAGGGAAAGGATTCCCCATTTAATAAATGGTGTTGGGAAAACTGGCTAGCCATGTGCAGAAAGCAGAAACTGGACCCCTTCCTGACAACTTACACTAAAATTAACTCCAGATGGATTAAAGACTTAAACATAAGACCTAACACCATAAAAACCCTAGAAAGAAATCTAAGCAAAACCATTCAGGACATAGACTTAGGCAAGGACTTCATGACTAAAACACCAAAAGCATTGGCAACAAAAGCCAAAATAGACAAATGAGACCTAATCAAACTGCACAGCTTCTGCATAGCAAAAGACACAGTCATTAGAGTGAATCGGCAACCAACAGAATGGGAAAAAATTTTTGCAGTTTACCCATCTGACAAAGGGCTGATATCCATAATTTACAAAGAACTAAAACAGATTTACAAGAAAAAAATAAACAAGCCCATTCAAAAGTGGGCAAAGGATATGAACAGATATTTTACAAAAGAAGATATACAGGAGTCCAACAAACATGAAAAAATGCTCATCATCACTGGTCATTAGAGAAATGGAAATCAAAACTACATTGAGATACCATCTCACACCAGTTAGAATAGCTATCATTGAAGAATCTGGAGACAACAGATACTGGAGAGAATGTAGAAAAATAGGAACACTTTTACACTGTTGATGGGAGTGTAAATTAGTTCAACTATTGTGGAAGACAGTGTGGTGATTCCTGAAGGACCTAGAAATAGAAATTCCATTTGACCCAGCAATCCCATTACTGGGTATATATCCAAAGGATTATAAATCATTCTACTGTAAGGACACATGCACACAAATGTTCATTACAGCGCTGTTTACAATAGCAAAGACCTGGAACCAACCCAAATGCCCATCGATGTAGACTGGACAGGGAAAATGTGGTACGTATACACCATGGAATACTATGCAGCCATAAAAAACAATGAGTTTGTATCCTTTGTAGGGACATGGATGAATCAGGAAACCATCATTCTCAGCAAACTGACACAAGAACAGAAAATCTAACACTGCATGTTCTCACTCATAGGCGGGTGTTGAACAATGAGAACACATGGATGCAGGGAGGGGAGTATCACACAATGGGGTCTGTTGAGGGGAAATACGGGAGGGACAGCGGGGGGTGGGGAGTTGAAGAGAGATAGCATGGGGAGAAATACCAGATATAGGTGAAGGGGAGGAAGGCAGCAAATCACACTGCCATGTGTTTACCTATGCAACAATCTTGCATACTCTTCACTTGTACCCCAAAACCTAAAATGCAATAAAAAAAGAAAAAAGAATTAGGAAAAAACTACTTTAAATTTCATATGGAAGGAAAAAAGAGCTTGTATAGCCAAGACAATCCTAAGCAAGAAGAACAAAGCTGGAGGCATCACACTACCTGACTTCAAACTATACTACAAAACTACAGTAACCAAAACAGCATGATACTAGTACTGAAACAGATATATAGAAAAATGAAAAAGAAAAGAGGCCTCCGAAATAACACCACACATCTAGAACCATCTGATCCTTGACAAACTTGACAAAAACAAGCAATGGGGAAAGGATTCCCTATTTAGTAAATGGTATGCAGAAAACTGGCTAGCCATATATGCAGAAAATGGAAACTGGACTCCTTTCTTACACCTTACACAAAAATTACCCAAGATAGATTAAAGATTTAAACATAAATCCTAAAATCATAAAAACTCTAGAAGAAAACTTAGGCAGTACCATTCAGGACATAGGCATGTGCAAAGACTTCATGACCAAAACACCAACAATGGCAACAAAGGCCAAAATTGACAAACGGGATCTAATTAAACTTAAGAGCTTGTGCACATCAGAGTGATCAGGCAAGCTACAAAATGAGAGGAAAATTTTACAATCTGTCTATCTGACAAAGGAGTAACATCCAGAATTTACAAGGAGTGTAAACAAATTTACAAGAAAAAAACAACCCCATCAAAGAGTGAGCCAAGGATATGAACAGACACTTCAAAAGAAGACATTTATGCAGTCAACAAATATGAAAAAAAGCTCATCATCACTGTTTGTTAGAGAAATGCTAATTAAAACCACATTGAGATCCCCATCTCATGCCAGTTAGAATGGTGATCATTAAAAAGTCAGGAAACAACAAATGCTCAAGAGGATGTAGAGAAATAGGAATGCTTTTACACTGTTGGTAGGAGCGTAAATTAGTTCAACCATTCTGGAAGATAGTGTGACGATTCCTCAAGGATCTAGAACCAGGAATATCATTTGACCCAGCAGTGCTATTACTGTGTATATACCCAAAGGATTATAAATCATTCTACTATAAAGACACATACACATGTATGTTTATTGCAGCACTATTCACAATAGCAAAGACTTGGAATCAACCGAAATGCCCATCAATGATAGCCTGGATAAAGAAAATGTGGCACATATACACTATTGAATATTATGCAGCCATAAAAAAGAATTAGTTCGTGTCCTTTGTGGAAACACTGATGAAGTTGGAAACCATCATTCTCAGCAAACTAACACAGTAAATACCACATATTCTCACTTAAAAATGGTAGTTGAACCTGGAGAACATATGGGCACAGGGAGGGGAACATCACACACCAGGACCTGTTAGGGGGTCGGGGACATGAGGAGGGACAGCATTAGGAGAAATACCTAATGTAGGTGACGGGTTGATCAGCACAGCAAACCACTATTGCACATATATACCTATTTAACAAACCTGTACATGTACCCCAGAACTTAAAGTATAATTTAAAAAATTAACACATTGCAATTGCACATATTTATTTGGTATAATTTGACATTTTGATACATGTATAAATTGTATAATGATCAAATCAGGGTAGTTTGCCCATCAGCTGATACATTTATCATTTCTTTGTGGTTAGAACATTCAGAAACCTCTCTTCTTGCTATTTTATCATGTGCAATGCCATAGTCACCCTATTCTACAATAGAACACCAGAACTTACTCCTCCTGTCTAATTGTAACTTTGTACCCATTAACCATCCTCTCCTTATCCTCCCCTCTCCTGTCTCCTCCTCAGTCTCTGGTACTCATTGTTCTACTCTGTTCCATGAGATCAGCTGTCTTTTTTTTCTTTTTGTAGATTTCATGTATGTGTGAGACTGTGCAATATTTGTCTTTCTGTGTCTATCTTATTTCATTTAACATAATATCCTCCAGGTACATCCAGAAGTTATTGTTGTGTAAAGTATTCTGCATGATTTTTTTTCTCCTTAGCCTTTAAAGTAACTCTCTGCAGTCTATGCCACAATTGAAAATAAACAATAAAACAAACCTGGTGCGTTACTTAGACAAAGTCAGAGTAGACACGTATTCTTCCAGGTTATTTACCGTCTTTTGACAAGCAGCATTAGACTACTAAAACAAATGAGTGTGCTGCTGCCTGTTTATAAGGAAAAACACAATACCACCATTGCCTACTAATTATCATTCCAGGAGTTTAATGAAAGCTAGTCACTTATTTAGTAACATATTGCCTTAATTTTCCTGCAGAAGAGGTCAATCTATAGCTATAATTAATAATGGGCTCCTGCTAGAACATAGCTTATCTTTTATTATGCATTTTCCAGCTGTACAGCATGATGTTTGGTATACATAATGAAATGGTTACTATAATAATGTATCCATCATCTTCACATGGTTACTTTTTTGGTAAGAGCACCTAAAATCTACTCTCTTAGAAAATTTCCATTATCCAAAGCAATATTATTAACTATAATCCTCATGTTGTACAATAGAGCTCTAGATTTCTTCATCCTACATAATTGCAACTTCGGCGCCTACATTTTTCAACTCGCCACCTCTGGTAATCACTGTTCTTCTCTGTGTTCTTATGCATTCAAGTTTTTTTTTTTCTTGAATGCCACATATATAAGTGAGATCATGCAGTATGTTTTTTCTGTGTCTGGCTTGATTCACTTAGTTTTATGTTCTCCATGTTTATATATTTTGTCAAAAAAGGCAGGATCTCCTTTTTGTAAGGCTAAATAATATTCAATGTGCGTGTGTGTGTGTGTGTGTGTGTGTGTGTTCATCATTCATTCATGTTTCCATGGAAACTTAAGTTGTTTCAGTATCTTGGCTACTGTGAATAATTCTGCAATGGACAGGGGAGTGCAAATATCTCTAGGAGTTCCTGATTTCATTTCCTTTGGATATATATTCAGAAGAAAGATTTCTGGGCTATATGTTAGTTCTATTTTTAATTTGTTGAGAAATCTCATTACTGTTTTATATAATGGCTTCATAAACATTCCCACCAACAGTGTAAAAGGGTTCCCTTCTCACCACACCTTCAGCAGCACGTATTATATCTTGTCTTTTTCATGGTAGCCATTCTAACAGGTGTGAGATAACTTACTGAGATTTTGATATCAATTTTTCTGATGATTAGTGATTGGTACATTGTCATATACCTATTGGCCATTTTTATGTTTTATCTGAGAAATGTCTATTCATGTCATTTGCCAAGTTTTAATATTATTATTATTTATTGCTCCTAAGCTGTATGAGATTTTTATATATCTTGGGTATTAACCCATTATCAGATATATAGCTCACAAATATTTTCTTCTAATTTATAGGCTGTTTAATTTTGTTAACTGTTTCCTTTGCTGTGCAAAATCTCCTTATTTTGATGTAATCTCAATTGTTTATTTTGCTTTTGTTGCCAATATTTAGTTGTGATATTCAAAAAATCATTCCTAAGGACAATTTCCAGGAGCTTCTCCCACATATTATTCTAGGAGTTTTATGGTATTAGGTTTTATATTTAGGTTTTAAATCCATTTTGTGTTGAATTTGTGTGTGGTGTAAGATGTGTACGGATATATTTGTTTGCATGTGGATATCTGGCTTTCTTAACACCCTCTATTTAAGAAACTATTATTTCATCATTTTGACTTCTTGGTATGCTTGTCAAAAATTAGTTGATTTTATACTTTATATAGTTTGCTTCTGGATTCTTTTTAATGAACTTTAGAGTATACATCACAGATTTACTAGTGTGTTTTTCTATTACTTTTCTGAACTAATGTTTTTGTTGGAATGAAGTCCTGTGTCTCCCAATTATTTCACTAACTCTTCATTTAAATATATAAAACCTTTTTTAGAATGACACTCATTTGTACAAACGAACACACTGAATTATGCAAAAAATATATTTAACTATTCATGCCCATGTTCAATTCATGGCTAAGTCTAAATGGCTCAAGAAAATGATTACTGTTTCATGATACACAAAAAAGAAAATTCTGCAACAGATATTACATATTGGGATTACGGTGCACATCCACATTGTTTTAGTTCTTGTAATATGTCATCAGTAGAAGAAACCATTAGAGGGTACTAGAAGAATGCTGGGAGCAAAGAGTGAGTCTCCATACCCCTACCCCACCAATTCCTATTCATAATGCCCACATGAAGCAGCTGGAGATGGTCTTAAAAATACATAACATAAATTGAAGCAGTGATAAATTGTCTGTATGGTAATTTATTTTAACATTGTTACTTTTGTGTATAGGAATAAGGAAATTCCTGGCTCATATAGTAAGCTGTTTTGTTTTTTTTTTTTCCTGGTCAAGAGAATTTATTCAGAGGTATGTATTTATTGAAACATGTCACCTGTTAGTAATCTTGACAGGAAAGAAATACAGATCCCACCTACCTTTCTCTAACCATTGGAGGTTACCAATATTTACTAAAAGAAATTGTACAGCAAGTAGTTATCATAGCCTTGATGCATATGTGTTATTTGATGTCGAAAAGTGTCATGAAATGGCAAGTTCTTTTAATAAATATCAGTAATTACCATGGATTAGAGGTAGGTAGGTTTGGGTCCCATGTCCTTTTCATCAAGATCCCTAACAGGTGATGTTTTAATACAGATATGCAAGTTTATTAAAAAGAGGCTTAGTCATTTAGGTGGCCCAGAGGACTTAAGGAAAATTGTTATAGGCCTCATATAAGCATATAAAAAGGAAAAAAGGAGATGATTTATATTGCTTAGCAAAGTTTTGATAATTTTTTCAAATCGATCCCATTTTGCAAAAAGATGTTCAAAAATAAAAATCATTCATTTGACTTTGAATTTTGCTTTTGCAAAAGTATAAAATTCAGACATGTAAGAAAATGGCATTTACTATATATCATTTACAAATATCTGAAACAAATTATTCTGTATGAAGAGATAAATGCTTTTCAGTCTTTCTCATATAACTAATTGTGTGAAAAGTATTAAGTTAACAAGAGCTAAGAAATGTTTAAGAGAACTTTAGAATCATAGATCTTTCTGTTAATAGAGTGAAAAATAATGATTTCTCATGCAGCCAATAATAAAAAGTTATACTTTCTTTTTAACAGCAACAAAAGTATCAGAAAGTATCAGAGAATGCAGTTTTTAAAAAGCAAATTTAATGTCTACCAACTTTGTAGTATTTAATTTTGCTTCATATCTATTAAGGGATTACCTCAGCTTACCTCATACAATCCAGATATATTACACAAATTAGGATGGGTATATACTATGATAATACTCCATCCCCAAATCTCAATGGCTTAAAAAATAGTTTTTAAGCTCTCCCACTTATAAAGCGTACTGTAGATGTGACGCTCTCCAGTGTGCTGAACTCAATGTGATGGCTCAGCATTTCAGGCAGTTTCCAATTTTAGAGTTTCCAATAACAACATGTGACCTTCACTCTCATTCTTAGGAGTTAGAGCTGAATGGGAGAATCATGAGGGGTTTTTATCTGCCTTCAGTGGAAAGTAACACTGACTGCTTTAGCTCACATTTTATTGGCCAGAGCAACACATAACACATGTTCCCCTCTCATTGCAGAGGGATTGGAAAGGATGGGGGTTTGGTAAGCATCACTGTCTCTGATAAATCATATTATTAAATATTTTTTAAACTAGCTCCAATAAAGAGCTTAAGGTTTTTAATATTCTGTTTCCCAAAGATTATTTCCTGGATTTCACATGCAAAAATTTCTAAAATGTCAGATAAGATTTTGATTACATGGATTTTTTTAATTTGGTGGAGAAATAGAAACAAGAGCTTAATCAGACTTACTGATTTAGGCTCACAAATGTTGTGTTCTAGTCCTTGCTGCCTTCTTCCTTTTTAGCTAATTCTTACTCCTGGGCAAGAGACAACATGAGCATTTCCTTCTAGACCCCCAGAGAAGTAGTGCACGCTCTCTCTCTCCCCTCTCTCCATATTCTTTCTCCCCCTCTTCCTTTATTCTTCTATACTCCCTGTTTTTCTTCCTTTCGCTTGCTCTCCCCCACTCCCCACTGTCTCCTCTTTAAAGACGATATTTTCTCTTAAAAATAACCCGTGAAGTGATTTTCTTCTTTCCATTACTCTTTACTTAAATTTGACCACTGACTGTTGTTTGGGAAATACCAAAATATAATCCTCAAGTTGAAGCAAACTTTTTTTACTTTATATTACTAGAAATTCCAGTTGTTTTAAATTTCTCTGTGTTTTATATTCACAGGCCCCTGATCTCACAAGGAACACAACGGTTGAAACCAAATGAGAAACATGTAACATTTTATAGTAATGATAAGAGAAAGATAGCTACAGCCCAGTATGAAAGCATTAAACTATTATGTATCTCTGACATTTTCTGTTTGATTTCATGTCTAGGGCACAAAATTATCTTTTTAATATCTTGGTACATGAACCTGATTTTTATTTATAATCCATAATTCTGACAGACTTAATAGTGAAGTAGCAATTTTCTCTAAAACAAAATCTGTTTAATGCTAATAAAATTGTATTTACTTTTGCTGTGACTAGGAATCAACTCAAGATATAAATGTCTATTTTCATTAACTATTATAGGTTGGTAAATTTTTGTACTTTAATTATGATATTGAAGCAGTATAATATTTTTCACTGATAGATTTTCAAGTTCTATGTGAAAAGCTCTTTCCTATTATCCATAGATCAGTCTCTATAGATTGAATAGGACCCAACAAAGTAAATTCACCAGAAATATATGAATGTGAACTTATTTAAGAAAAGGTTTTTGAAGAAGTAATTAAATCAAAGTTCTCTAGATGAGATTATCCTGGACTGGAGTTGGTCCTCTATCCAATGGCAAATGTCTTTATAAGATGAAGAGTAGGTGTGGAGACCAGCACAGAGGAAAATGCTACGAGAAGAGCCTTTTTGCAGGGATTTGGGTTATTCCGCCACAAGACAAGAAATGACTGAAGTCTCCAGAAGCTAGAAGAAGCAGGGAAAACTTCTCTGGAGTCTTTGGAGGAAGTAGAGCCCTGCCAACACAGTGATTTCAGACTTCTGGCTTGCAGTACTGTTAGAGAATAACTTTTTGTTGTTTCAGTCCATGAAGTTTGTGGTAATTTATTATGACAACTTTAGGAAAGTAAAAGAGCATCTTAATAGCTCTGCATGCCAGGACGAGTCTTTGAAGCTGGGTACGGGAGAAAAGCTGTCCTGTGTTGGAATCACACATTTTCAGAGTCTTACTCAAGAGACTAGAAATTAAGTAACATAAGCTGGTAGCTCTGCTACTTCCTGCTAATTTTTAAATGTCTTTCTGTCATGTATTTTTTTAAACTAAAAGTGATATTTTTAAAATAATCTCATACTAGAATCCTTTCATTATCCTTATTAACCAAATGTGTTCTCTTTGGGAAAATGGATTTTTTAAAAAAGGTTCTTTCTCAACAATGGTTCCAAAATGAATGTGAGAACTTATAAATGAGAAGATTCAAAAATCCAGCATTGTGCATGGATGTGTGCAGAAAAAAAAGAGGGTATTGCCAGTAATCACTCTTTCCTCATGATTTGATGCCCACAGGATGGCAAGTGATGGGAAATTAAACAACAAATTACGTTTTGGCAATATAATTGCATTTTAAAAACCTTTTAAAAATATGAGAAGAGATAAGCTATGAAATTCAAGTTCTTTTTCCACTTTTTGAAAAAAAGAATTAACAACAAAAATGGAACCTATACTTAAACTAAAGTTAAGAAAATTGACAGTCCATGTTTCCAAACTCAGATGAGCAAAGTAGAATGGATTATCAGTGCAGCCTGTGTTCCACATACCATGATTGTTTGGAGGAGCAGCTCCACTACAATTTCCTGAAACCACTATGGTGGCTCAGAGAGCTCAAATGTAGAGAGCGGCCACCTCCCAAATATCAGAATGAGGCCCACCAGTAACATTTGCAAGTGCCAAGGTAATCCAAATGAGAGGTCACAGACCTTATGTTTACCTATTTTGAATATATATTTATATTAGTAAACTCAATTTGAATTCTTCACATATTAGTTTCTCTTTAGTACAGGACTTTGAACGGTAAGGAGCTCCAGTGGTTAGTGTGGAAGTTTCACTTGGTCCAGACTTTATGGTAATTTGTTATGACAACTCTAGGAACATAATTAAGCATCTTAATAGTTCTGCACTATAAGGCAAATCTTTGAAGCTGGAGATCAACATCAGTAGATTTTCCTGCAGTGTTTTCCACTCTTCTGAGAATGGGAGCCTGCAAAAGCACCTCCCAGTTTCCACTTCAGTCCTTAGATTACTAATCTAACTTTCTGGTAGTGTATCTAATTGATATTTTTGTATCTTGCTTTTTCTCTGCTTTCTAATAGTCACTGGTATCATATGGATCCAGTTTGTCCTCCCACTATCATATGTTGGAGTCCATGAGAATTTCTTGTTATCTTGTTTTAGAGTAGATATTTTCTGTAGGCTTTTTGTTTGATTGCTAATTTGTTTACCTATATAGTTGCTCTATCAATTTTGCAAGGTGAGAAGTCAGAAAGATTAAAAGATTCTATACAGAATTCTTGTTTGAGTCTCCTTATTCAACTCATCTGTAAAATATGGGTAATAATATGAAACCAAAGCTCTACTAAAAAAAAAAAAATAGTTGGGTATAGTGGTGGGCACCTGTAATTCCAGCTACTTGGGAGGTTGAGGCAGAAGAATTGCTTGAGCCTGAAAGGCAGAGGTTTCAGTGAGCTGAGATTGCACCATTGCACTCCAACCTGGGCAACAAGAATGAAACGCTGTCTCAGTTAAAAAAAAAAAAAAAAAAAAAAAGGTAGGGCCGGGTGCGGTGGCTCAAGCCTGTAATCCCAGCACTTTGGGAGGCTGAGGCGGGTGGATCACGAGGTCAAGAGATCGAGACCATTCTGGTCAACGATGAAACCCCATCTCTACTAAAAATACAAAAATTAGCTGGGCGTGGTGGTGCACACCTGTAGTCCCAGCACTTTGGGAGGCTGAGGCAGGAGAATTGCTTGAACCCGGGAGGCAGAGGTTGCAGGTGAGCCGAGATCGCGCCATTGCACTCCAGCCTGGGTAACAAGAGTGAAACTCCCTCTCAAAAAAAAAAAAAAAAGGTAATAAAATAATAGTATCTATTTTATAGGATTAAGAAAGGAATAAAATAACATGAGACATATACATTTTTAAAGACTGGTCCAAAATTAGAACTTGAAATACTTAGCTCTTATTTGTAGCCATTAGATTCAAACTCTCTTTGAATTTCTAGATTCTTGTTTATCATAAAGTACCAAAGAAGCCTTTCTTATGAGTTTTTGGAACAAATAGTGTATGAGAAACAGCAGACTAACAGGTGGTAGGAGGTACCATTACTTACAACTGCAATTTTATCAGAAAGATGCTTGACAGCCTGCTATTAGAGGGAAGATATAACTAAAAAGCCATAAAGAATCGTGTTGCTCCCCAGTACAATAATAAACATATTTTTCACACACAGAGTATAGTATTGTTAGCTAATAGCTTAAAAAACATTTAAAGTATTTTAAAATAAAACATCAGAAGTTAACTCCATTAAAAGTTTCAAACGAAAAAAGTAACTTACCTATAAAACATTTTATTATGAACATAGTTACCTTTTCATCCTTTCTTAGATTGAATAGCTATATTGAATTAATATTTATTAAATAAATAGATCTATTTAATATATAATGGTTAATAAACCATTTATTTGAATACATATTTAAAAATCAATAGAAAGAAAAAAACATTAAAATTTTCTTATTGTTCAAAGTTATAATGAAAGACAAATCATGTGCCATTAGTCTTCTAAGACATCTATCCCACAATAGTGCAGAAAATTCATTGTAATGCATGATGTTTATTAATCCATTCTCTATCAGCATTATTTTTGGGGAGCATAAAGTCTATATCAGGTTTCAGCTATCTGCAAAATTGAAGGGCTTGGTGGTAGGACAATATTATCCCCAAAAGAAGAAACTGATACCAAGAGATTCAGTAAAGTCAAAATTGAAAATCTATTTTCATTCCACTCTAAAACATACTGGCACTTTAAGGATCTCTCAGTGGAATCTTGGGGCTGTTTGTCTTTGACTCTTCTTTTGATTTCCCCAGAGAATAAATGATGGCAGGGTAGAGGCTGGCAGCTGAGACTTGGTTATAATTGGCAAAAGAACATTGGTGGCTGGTATGACACATTAAAACTATCAGTAAAATATACCTAATACCCAGTTGTCTGTTTATGTAGATAATTTTTGAACAATTCAAGTAGTATGTGACCCAGTGTCCCCACCTGTAAATAGTGACAGGCTCACTTCACTTCAAGGCTTTAAGACTCTCACTACTACATGGGTGTTTAGTGAATTCTTATAATTTTATGTTGCCTTGACACCTATTTTGAACACAAGTTTAAGTTTCTCATACTAGAAGCAAGGCTTAGTCACCCTTAACACAGCTTTCAGTTCTATACCACAGCAGAATGGCTCAAGCTGGTGGTCAGAGACAAGAACTGAGAAACATCTCCCCTGCTCAGCAGACTATGCCCCCTGCTTTCCAGCTTTTTTCTTTAAATGGACCATTCAGACATTTGCCCATAAACTTGAAGTGACCAACATCCTATTCCCATATATATACTGCTGGTGGCTATTCACTGCCTCTCTCTCTTTGATCCTCCACTTCTGCTTCATGTGACTCATAAGTTCCTCTTGATTAATTATGCCCTCATTGCCCAAAATATGTAAGCAAAAATATTTGATCAGTGCACAGTGGTTCATGCCTGTAATCCCAACATTTTGGGAGGCCAAGGCAGGCGGATCACAAGGTCAGGAGATCGAGACCATCTGGCCAACATGATAAAACCCTATCTCTACTAAAAAAACAACAACAACAACAAAAATTAGCCAGGCATGGTGGCATGCACCTGTAGTCCCAGCTACAGCTCCTCAGGCAGCCAGCTGAGGTAGGAGAATCACTTGAACCCAGGACGCAGAGGTTGCAGCGAGCCAAGATCACACCACTGCACTCCAGACTAGGCGACAGAGCAAGACTCCACCTCAAAAAAAAAAAAAAAAAAATCTTAGGCCTTGTTTCCTCATGCGGTAGTGTTCTGAACATTCATCTTCCATCTGAAGAACAATGGGCTGTCCCAGCCTGGTTTTTCCCCAGTGTCCTAGGGAGGACATAACATTTGTCTTTCAGCACCAGAGTAATTGTCATGAGTCATACAAGAGCTACAAGGTCATCTTCCAGTGTAAATAAGGTCCTTGTGTGAGGGACCCTGGTTGCAAAACCAGATAGTAAACCATCCTCCAGCTAAAAGAAGTATGTCATGAAGGTATACTAAACATACTCATGCCTGACTCTCTTTCATTTTCCTTTGGTGCAGAGGTGACAGCCATCCTGGTACTGGATCCCTAATGTAGCTGGGCTCTCAAAACAAAGT
Organism: Sapajus apella; assembly: GCF_009761245.1. Lineage (NCBI taxonomy): Eukaryota > Metazoa > Chordata > Mammalia > Primates > Cebidae > Sapajus > Sapajus apella. Next base: position 70,701,004 of record NW_022436946.1, on the reverse strand, counting down.
GGTGCTGTTGAGAAAAGCAGATAAGCAAAAGGAGCCAAGGGGCTGTCAGAGGAAAGAACTGGCCACCTGATACTAGAAAGCAGCATCTTGCCAAAAAATAAGAATTAGACAAGGAAAAACAAGGACGGGCAGTTGAAATTCCATGGTCTTTGAAATCTCAGTAGCTTTTAATACTCTTAAAAATATTCCTTATTCTTGCAATGCTCCTCTCTTTTTTGAGACACTGCACAACCTCAATTGCTGTCCTACCCACTTGGACTACTCCTCTACATTATTTCTATTTTCTTTTCAGCCTCTGATTCTCTTGTTTTTTCTCTGGCCTTGCTTTCTTTCTTACAAACTCATCCTTCATTATGGTGCTTTCCTATGATGTTTTTAAAAGCTAAATCAGTGTATTTATTGTTGCCTTTTTGCTTTTTAACATATTAACATTCCTATTTTGACTGAGCTATTTCACAGGGACAACATTATCATGTCATTTTAATAAATAAATGAAATCATTGATAAACTTGAATACATTAAACAAATAACTAGTATTTAACAAATGATGCCAAAAAAGGGAATGAAAAGATAAACCACAAAGTGGACCTACTATCCATGAAATATTAACATTCCCATAAAGCAGTAACATGAAAATAGACAATTCGTTACAAAAACAGGAAAAGATCTGAACAGGCCCATCAAAAGGATGAAATTCTAATGGCCAGTAAATACAAGAAAAGTTATTATACCTCATTAATTATCAGGTTTATTAAAATTAAAATGATTTCAAAATATCACTACTCATCTGCCATATTAGTAAACATTAAATATTTAATATACCAACTGTTTGTAGGATGTGGTGCTATGAGAATCACACAGCTTGCATATGGCAGTGTTGGGTTTAGCCACTTTCAAAAGCAGTTTGACTTATCTGATTAAGTTAAATATTTTAATTTCACATGCCTATTAATTCAGCTTCCAGGTATAAAGATAAAATATTGCAAATCTGCATAAGTCATGTCCAAGAGTGTTCAGAGCCATATAATGTCTAATAGACACATGGAAACAGCCTGTCAATCTAAACTAAAATGGATATTTAAAACTCAGTGTATTCATATAATGGTATTTGCACAGAAATGTAAATGAAAAAAGATCTACATACAATAACATTCATGATTACAACATAAAGTTGAACAAGTCTCAAAAATATGTACAGTATGATTTCATGTATATAAAATTCAGAAACAAAACTAAACCATATTGCCTTGGGATATGTCCAGAGATGGTAAAGCTCTAAGGAGAAGCAAAGAAATGATTCTTACAGAAGTCAAGATTGTGGTTACCTCTAGTGGGGAGGAGGTTCATTGTGTTCTAAAGGGGCACACAGAGGGTGGGACTGGGGGTGAGGGAGTTTCTACTGTGTTGACCATATTGTTTGTTGATCTAAGTAATGAGTAGATATTTGCTTTATAGTTATTCTTTAAATTTCTCACAATTAAAAATAACAAGTAATATGGGTTTAAAGAGAAATATGGTAATTGGCCTCCAAAGATGACCTCCTAAAGAATCATAGCTTGGGTAATTTAGGGAGCCCCTCCACAAAGGCAGTCTAGACTGCCTTTGACCCACACAATATAGTGAAAGTGATACTGGTTGACTTCTCATCTATGTGACTTTTAATTTGTTCTCTACAAATGCTGACTCTGGGAAAAGCCAACTACCATGGAGGTAGTCTGACTACTCTGAGGCCTCCATGCTATCAGGACAAACTAGTCAAGTGGAGTAGCTGCTGGAGCAGCTGCAACTATTCCAGTCATCCCAAACCAAGATCCAGATATGTGAATAAAGAAGTCTTCATGTAACTGTAGCCCTGTAATAATCTGACACAGCTGCATGAGAGAGACAGTATTAATTAATACATTGATATTTTAAGCCACTAAGTTTTGAGGCGGTTTTCTATTCAGCAATAGATAATTGGAAGAGAGAGAGAGTGGAAAAAGTAGAAAAAATAAAAAATTTATAATCAACCAAGGGGAAAAAAAACCAGAATCTAATAAAATTATTTAAATTAATAAAAAATTACCATTGCTAAGAATAGGGCTCATATATTTATTTCAACAAACTTCATCCTTTCTAAGAGCCACACTCATATTTTCAATTATCTGCTAGAGATATCTCTACCTGGGTATTCTGTTGAGTTTTTTTAAACCAATAAATCTAAAATGAAGACACACCTTTCTCTGAAATTGGACCTTTCTCCTAAATTAATACTTTTGTTAGTTTCAGGCTAAGCTTGACTCATCTTAAATTCATACTCTTACTTAGTTACATTCATTTAATTAGATGTAAAGTCTTATTCAATTGATCATTTATGAATTCCTTCAATAAATATTCAGTTACTATTAAGTTCTAAGCACTAAAGTAGGTTCTGAGCTATAGCCTCTGTAGAGGTGACCAAACAAGTTATGCTTCCTACTGTCTACAATATACTTGTAACAGCCTCTCCCATTTCATCTTGATTATCTCCATCATCTTTCTAGGCTTTATTTCTTCTTGCTTGAACTAGTGACTAGTTCCTTTATCTAGGGAACAGTTTTTCTACCTCTTGTTTTCACTGGACTGGCTTAGCCATGCTTCCAGATTGATCCTGGCCCCCTCATGACTATATTTCTTGGTAACAATGATTCGCTGATATAACACTAATCTGTTCCTCCTCCCAGAACTTTAGTTTAATATTTAATATAGCACTTACATCATCCCTATATATTAATTTCTGCTCATTATTCAAGGCATGTCACAGATATTACCTCTTACTTGAAAAATTTGCTGTTTGTGAGATATCCTTTTGTTCATTTTGAAACCAGTTTATATTGGGGAAATAGGGGCTTTATATTTTGCCAGGTATTACAATTATTTTAAATGAATGACTGCCCTTTACAGGATGTGAACTTATGTTTTTTTTTTTTTTTAAACCTGGAATAGACTTTTTCTCAATTGTTTAACTTATTCGACACTAATTCAAGAGTCTTATCATAGTTTATTTTCAATTTCATACAGTTTACAACTTGTAAATGTGTTTTATTAATGTTTAAGTTCTATCTCTGCAAGGTAACATACCTTTGATTTTAATTGATATAAATAGAGAAATGAAACATCAGATGTCTCAGAAATTTATCTGTGAGTTTATATGAATAATTCTGCAAACTGGTGTTAAGGCCAAGCCTTGTATATAATGATACCTTAAAAAAAGAAATTTGCAAATACTTGAATGATTTTTCAGCCACACACGTAATTTCCAATACTGTCAGTTTTGGATGTGAAAAGCTGCACAGATTTTCATATGAAATTCTTTTTACAGAATTTTGGTTTAACCCCTTGTTCACAATGATACTATAAAGATTGCCAATGATTTTACTGATTTTTTTCTACCACACACACCAAATAAATACACGTAAGGAAGTTAGCTGGTGACACAAAGCTCTCTAACTTAGTGAAATCCACAAGGTATGCTACACCACAGCAAACTTGGGGGAAAGGAATTCCTAAGACTATTAAAAGCTTCTCTCTTTCCTAACAATTCTGCATTTAATGCTTCTGTAGTTTTGAGGTCAGAGGCTGGCAGGACTTATATTCTGGTCGCAATCCTGCTGACCAAAACAGGATCTGCTCTAGATACGATAAAATAAACTGGCAGAAACCAGCAGATGGCTAGGAAAGTACTCCCTAGCTACCCTCACTGCTTATTACCATAAGACACTCCCACCAGCACCAAGACCCTTTATATATTCTATGGTAATGACATGGAAGTTACCACCCCTTTCCTTGGCAATGGCCTGGAAGATAACACTCCTTTCCTAGGAAGTTCCAGATAATGCCTGCTGAATTTGTATTAACCTGCCCGTTTGTTTGCATGTAATTGAAACGGAATAAGTGGGTATAAATAGAGTAACCAAGAACCCATACTTTGCCAGCTCTGCTTGCATCAACACTACCAATGAATTAGTCCTGTTATGCAAGGAGAAGAACCATTCAATAAAAGACTGCTGTCTAAAACCACTGGCTTGCCCTTGAATTCTTTCCTGAATAAAGCTAATAACCCTCCTGGGCTAAGCTCCAATTTGGTGGTATGCCTGGCCTGCATCAGTCTGAAGAGCAAAGAAAAACCTTTTAAAGCACATCTTTAACCTAATTGTTAACAACCATACCTCTTTGTAAAATATGAGTATTTTGGTGTAATTTAGTTTTATATGTATATATACACATACATATATTTATTGTACTTTAGGTTCTGGGGTGCATGTGCAGAACCTGCAGGATTACTGCATAGATACATACATGGCAATGTGGTTTGCTGCCTCGATCCCTCTGTCACCTATATCTGGCATTTCTCCCCAAATTATCCCTCCCCAACCTCCCTATCCCCCACTGTCCCTCTCCTATTTCCCCCCAACAGACCCCAGTGTGTGATGCTCCCCTCCCTGTGTCCATGTGTTCTCATCGTTCAACACCTGCCTATGAGTGAGAACATGCAGTGTTGGATTTTCTGTTCTCGTGTCAGTTTGCTGAGAATGATGGTTTCCAGGTTCATCCATGTCCCTACAAAGGACACAAATTCAAAGTTTTTTATGGTGGCATAGTATTCCATGGTGTGTATGTACCACATTTTCCCTGTCCAGTCTATCATCAATGGGCATTTGGGTTGGTTCCAGGTCTTTGCTATTGTAAACAGTGCTGCAATGAACATACATGTGCATGTGTCTTTATAATAGAATGATTTATAATCCTTTGGATATATACCCAGTAATTGGGTTGCTGGGTCAAATGGAATTTCTATTTCTAGGTCCTTGAGGAATCACCACAGTCTTCCACAATGGTTGAACTAATTTACACTCCTACCAACAGTGTAAAAATGTTCCTATTTCTTCACATCCTCTCCAGTGTCTGTTGTCTCCAAATTTTTTAATGATAGCCATTCTAATTGACGTGAGATGGTATCTCAATGTAGTTTTGATTTGCATTTCTCTAATGACCAGTGATGATGAGCATTTTTTCATATGTTTGTTGGCCTCATATATGTCTTCTTTTGAAAAGTGTCTGTTCATATCTTTCACCCACTTTTGAATGGGTTTGTTTTTTTATTGTAAATCTGTTTTAGTTCTTTGTAGATTCTGGTTATTAGCCCTTTGTCAAATGGGTAGATTGCAAAAATTGTTTCCCATTCTGTTGGTTGCCAGTTCACTCTAATGACTGTTTCTTTTGCTGTACAGAAGCTCCGAAGTTTAATTAGGTCCCATTTGTCTATTTTGGCTTTTGTTGCCAATGCTTTTGCTGCTTTAGTCATGAAGTCCTTGCCTATGCCTACGTCCTGAATGGTTTTGCTTAGATTTTCTTCTAGGGCGTTTATGGTATTAGGTCTTATGTTTAAGTCTTTAATCCATCTGGAGTTAATTTTAGTGTAAGGTGTCAGGAAGGGGTCCAGTTTCTGCTTTCTGAACATGGCTAGCCAGTTTTCCTAACATCATTTATTAAACAGGGAATCCTTTCCCAATTGCTTGTTTCTGTCAGGTTTGTCAAAGATCAGATGGTTGTAGATCTGTGGTGTTGCCTCCGAGGCCTCTGTTCTGTTTCATTGGTCTATATCTCTGTTTTGGTACCAGTACCATGCTGTTTTGATTACTGTAGCCTTGTAGTATAGTTTGAAGTCAGGTAGCATGATGTCTACCGCTTTGTTCTTTTTGCTTGGAATTGTCTTGGCTATGCTGGCTCTCTTTTGTTCCACATGAAGTTTAAGGTGTTTTTTTGTAGTTCTTTGAAGAGGGTCATAGGTAGCTTGATGGGTATAGCATTGAATCTGTAAATTACTTTTGGCAGTATGGCCATTTTCACAATATTGATTCTTCCTAACCATGAGCATGGAATATTCTTGCATCTGTTTGTGTCCTCTTTTATTTCCTTGAGCATTGGTTTGTAGTTCTCCTTGAAGAGGTTCTTTACATTCTTTGTTGGTTGTATTCCTAGGTATTTTATTCTCTTTGCAGCAATTGTGAATGGAAGTTCTTTCTTGATTTGGCTCTCTTTAAGTCTATTATTGATGTATAGGAATGCTTGTGATTTCTGCACATTGATTTTGTATCCTGAGACTTTGCTGAAGTTGCTTATCAGTTTAAGCAGATTTTGGGCTGAGACGATGGGATCTTCCAAATATACATCATGCCATCTGTGAATAGAGACAATTTGACTTCCTCCTTTCCTATTTGAATACACTTTATTTCTTTTTCTTGCCTGATTGCTCTGGCTAGAACATCCAATACTATATTGAATAGGAGTGGTGAGAGAGGGCATCCTTGTCTAGTGCCAGATTTCAAAGAGAGTGCTTCCAGCTTTTGCCCATTCAGTATGATATTGGCTGTCAGTTTGTCATAAATAGCTTTTATTATTTTGGTATACATTCCATCAATACCTATTTTATTGAAAGTTTTTAGCATAAAGGGCTGTTGAATGTTGTCGAAGGTGTTCTCTGCATCTGTTGAAATAATCATGTGGTTTTTGTCTTTGCTTCTGTTTATGTGGTGGATTATGTTTATAGACTTGGTTATGTTGAGCCAGCCTTGCATCCCCAGGATGAAGCCTACTTGTTCATGATGGATAAGCTTTTTGATGTGCTGTTGAAATCAGTTGGCCAGTATTTTGTTGAATATTTTTGCATCTATGTTCATCACGGATATTGGCCTGAAGTTTCCTTTTTTTTTTTTTTTTGAGTATTTTGTATCAGGGTGTTGTTGGTCCCATAAAATGATTTGGGAAGGATGCCCTCTTTTTGGATTATTTGGAATAGTTTCAGAAGGAGTGGTACCATCTCCAATTTGTACGTCTGGTAGAATTCAGCTGTGAACCCATTTGGACCTGGGCTTTTTTTGGTTGGTAAGCTATTAATTGCTGCCTTAACTTCAGCACTTGTTATTGGTCTATTCAGGGTTTTGACTTCTTCCCAGTTTAGGCTTGGGAGGGTGCAAGTGTCCGGGAATTCATCCATTTCTTCCAGGTTTACTGTTGATGTTTTCAAAAAACCAGCTCCTGGATTTATTGATTTTTTGAAGGCTTCTTTGTGTCTCTATCTCATTCAGTTCTGCTCTGATCTTAGTTTTTTCTTATCTTCTGCTAGCTTTTGAGTTGTTTGGATCTTGCTCCTTTAGCTCTTTCAATTTTGATGATAGGGTGTTGATTTTAGATCTTTCTTTGCTTCTTATGTGGACTTTTATTGCTATAAATTTTCCTGTAAACACGGTTTTAAATGTATCCCAGAGATTCTGTTACCTTGTGTCTTTCTTCTTGTTGGTTTCGAAGAACATCTTTATTTCTACCTTCATTTCATTGTTTATCCAGTCAACATTCTAGAGCCAGTTGTTCAGTTTCCATGAAATTGTGCAGTTCTGAATGAGTTTCTTAATCCTGAGTTGTAATTTGATTGCTCTGTGGTCTGAGAGACTGTTAGTTATGATTTCTGTTCTTTTGCATTTGCTGAGGAGTAATTTACTTCCAATATAGAGTCAATTTTAGAGTAGGTGTGATGTGGTGCTTAGAATAATGTATATTCTGTGGATTTGGAGCAGAGAGTTCTGTAGATGTCTATTAGGTTTGCTTGGTCAAGATCTGAATTCAAGTTCTGGATATCCTTGTCTGACTTGTTGATTTGTCTAATATTGACAGTGGAATGTTAAAGTCTACCACTATTATTGTGTGGGAGTCTAAGTCTCTTTGTAGATCTTTAAGAACTTGCTTTATGTACCTGGGTGCTCCTATATTGGTTGTGTATATATTTAGGATCATTAGCTCTTCTTGTTGCATTGAACCTTTCACCATTATGTAATGCCCTTCTTTGTCTCTTTTGATCTTTGTTGCTTTAAAGTCTATATTTTCAGTGACTAGGATTGCATCTCCTGCTTTTTTTTGCTCTCCATTTGCTTGGTAGATCTTTATCCATCCCTTTAGTTTGAGCCTATGTGTGTCCTTGCATATGAGATGGGTTTCGTGGATACAGCACACTGATGGGTTTTGACATTTTACCCGATTTTCCAGTCTGTGTCTTTTGATTGGGGCATTTGGCCCATTTACATTTAAGGTTAATATTGCTATATGTATATTTGATCCTGCTATTTTGATGCTAGCTGGTTGTTTTGCCCATTAGTTGATGCAGTTTCTTCACTGTGTTGATGCTCTTTACCATTTGGTACCTTTTTGGGGTGGCTGGTACTGGTTTTTCCTTTCTATATTTAGTTACCATTTGGTATGTTTTTGTCATGGCTGGTACTGGTTGTTCCTATCCATGTTTAGTACTTCCTTCAGGAATTCTTGTAAGGCAGGTCTTGTAGTGATGAAATCTCTCAGCAATTGCTTGTCCATAAATGATTTTATTTTTCCTTCACTTATGAAGCTTAGTTTGGCTGGATAGGAGATTCTGATTTGAAAGTTTTTTTCTTTAAGGAATGTTGAATATTGGCCCCCACTCCCTTCTAGCTTGTAGAGTTTCTGCCAAGAGATCCACTGTGAGTCTGATGGTCTTTCCTTTGTGGGTAACCCGACCTTTCTCTCTGGCTGCCCTTAGGATTTTTTCCTTCATTTCAACCCTGGTGAATCTGACGATTACATGCCTTGGGGTTGCTCTTCTTGAGGAATATCTTTGTGGTGTTCTCTGTATTTCCTGGATTTGAATGTTGGCCTGCCTTGTTAGGTTGGGGAAGTTCTCTTGGACAGTATCTTGAAGAGTGTTTTCCAACTTGGATTCATTCTCTCTGTCACATTCAGGTATGCTGATCAAGCGTAGATTAGCATATCTGAATGTGACAGAGAGAATATCACATATCCCATAGTTCTTGGAGGATTTGTTTGTGTCTTTTCACTCTTTTTTATCTAATCTTGCCTTCTCTTTTTATTTCATTGATTTGATCTTCTATCTCTGATATCCTTTCTTCTGCTTGATCAATTCACCTGTTCAAACTTGTGCCTGCCTCGCAAAGTTCTTGTGCTGTGTTTTTCAGCTCCATCAAGTCATTCACGTCCTTCTCTAAGCTGGTTATTCTAGTTAGCATTTCGTCTAACCTTTTTTCAAGGTTCTTAGTTTCTTTGCACTGGGCTAGAACATGGTCTTTTAACTCAGAGAAGTTTGTTATTATCCACCTTCTCAAGCCTGCTTCTGTCAATTCGTCACTCATTTTCTGTCTTGTTTTGTTCCCTTGATGGTGAGGAGTTGTGATCCCTGGGAGGGAAAGATGTGTTCTGGTCTTTGAAGGTTTCATCCTTTTAGTGCTTTTTTTTCCCCCCATCTTTGTGGATTTATCTCCCTTTGATCTTCGAAGTTGGTGATTTGGGGAGAAATCTCTGAGTGGACGTCCCTTCTATTGCAGTTGGAGCTATATCTCTTTTGGCATGTAGAGGCACTGCTGGGCTGCCTCAGGGTGGGTGGTCTTCCCCTGAGGTTTGTTTGCAGGTGAAATTAGCCCCACCTTCCCAATTGCATCTCTCCTTCCCTGAGCTTGATCTTCCTGGTTGGGGTCAAACTGGTGTATTCGCTGCCAAAGTCTCTGGCAGGCGGGCTTCAGTTTGAGTTTTGTGGAGTGGGGCCTGCCAGGCCTTATGACCTGTTTCCCTGTTTTCGACTCTGACTCTTTCTGTGGGACGGGTTGTTCCGACCCCCTGGTTCTAGTCCACACTTCTGCCTTGGTCCGGCTGACAACTTAGAGCGCCAGGTGGGAGCCGTCACTCAGATTTGTATTGACAACCCACGGCGCCCCTCAGTCTGGCGGGGCTCTCCTGGACTGTGGGTTGCAGGAGGGATGAGGTAAGCACAGGATCCGAATCAGAGCACTCAGGGTTCACAGTGAAGTGCCCTGACCTCAAAGCCAGATGCATGTTCCAGGTGGGGACGAGCCCCACACTGCCTTTGTTTGTTCTCCCTGGGAGGCTCTTATCCTGCTTTGGCTCCCTCCCTGGGCTACTTTCAGAGTCCTTACAGTTCCCCCCAAATGAGCCTGGCAACTCACTTGGAATTGTGAAGTCTTATAGCCCTCTGCCTCTCATTTGCTGGGAGCTGCATTCCAGTGTTGTCTCCTCTTGGCCATCTTGGTGCTGCCCCCTTGTAATTAAGTTTTCGTAGGTGGCAGCCTAACATAGGAGCATGAGCATAGGGCTTATCATAGAGCCTCTGTACTCTACTATAGACATTGGGAAACAGGGCAGTTTACTTAACTCTCTGAAACTGCCTCAGCTTCCCTATCTGCAAAATGGGAATGATAACCTTTTACTTTCAAGATTCAGATAAGAAAGAAGAAAAGTGGTGGAGCATATGAACAGACACTTTTCAAAAGAAGACATTTATGCAGCCAACAAACATCTGAAAAAAAGCTCATCATCACTGGTCATTGGAGAAATGCAAATCAAAACTACAATGAAATGCCATCTCATGCCAGTTAGAATGGCGATCATTAAAGAGTCTGGAAACAACAGATGTTGGCAAAGATGCAGAGAAACAGAAATGCTTTTACACTGTTGGTGAGAGTGTAAATTAGTTCAACCATTGTAAAAGACAGTGTGATAAGTCCTCAAGGATATAGAACCAGAAATACTATTTGACCCAGCAGTCCCATTACTGGATATATACTCAAAGGATTGTAAATCATTTTACTATAAAGACACATGCACATATATGTTTATTGTAGCACTATTTACAATAGCAAAGACTTGGAACCAACCCAAATGCCTATCAATGATAGACGGGATAAGGAAAATGTGGCATATATCCACCATAGAATACTATGCGGCCAAACACCATATGTTTTCACTCATAAGTGGGAGTTGAACAGTGAGAACACATGGACACAGGGAGGGGAACATCACACACTGGGAGCTGTCAGGGGGTAGGTGGCAAGGGGAGGGATAGCATTAGGACAACTACCTAATACATGCAGGTCTTAAAACCAAGATGATGGGTGGATAGGTGCAGCAAACCACCATAGCACATGTATATCTATGTAACAAACCTGCATGTTCAGCACATATATCCCAGAACTTAAAGTAAAATAAAAAATAAAAATAAAAATGGAATGAAATAAGATAATGTAGTGGGTAGTTGATCTTGTGATAACAATTGCAGTAATCATAATAGAACAAAAGATTCTTGCTGTTCAAAGTAGTGAGTGTCATTAATCATAGGAGATTGAAACTACTAGTGGTTAGGAAAGATAATATTCTCTATTATTGTACAGAAACACTTTAGTAAACAAAAGTCATGTTTCACAAAGCTATAAGTAATTTGGCATCTGTGAAGGAAATATAAGAGAATTGCCTCATGCTGACACTAGAGAGTTCAATTTCTTAAAGCCAGGCCATTCAGTTTATCCTGATGGTCATGACTAAACCTAACCATGTGTCAATATCTCTGGATAGTTCATCACCAGGGTTGAACTAATGATATTCCCTGTTGCATTCTGGCTGCTTAACTAAATAAAAGCATGATCAAATAGTACATTTACAAAGCAGTTAGAGACTTCTATTAGCTGACTCATGTCTTGGGATTTCCACCCTCAAATATTGACCTGGGTAGCTAAAAAATATCCCCGCAGATGACTGTATACATCATGTAGGAATGTGAGTGGTAGATAAGGCTGAAGTATTTCTACTTGATATTATATATTCTACTAGCCAGATAACTTCAGTTTTACTTTCTTATTGATGAAATGAAGCTACTGACTCCCCAAATACCCACATTACTTATAATATTCTGGGCAAGGAATACACATAGAAATTGTGAAGAAGGCAATGTGGTCACACTGAAGAGTCACTGCACCACACAGAGACTACAGTTCAGACACAGGCCACATGCAGTATATCTATCTCACAGCAGGCATTTTTAGGTTATTATCACCGAGACATCTACCAAGAAAGGTTGGCTCTTCCTTGAATTTATGGTGTCAGGAGGGTCACATCATCTAGACCTTCAGGTTGGGAATTCATAGGAAAGGTGACTCACTGTGGCATACAGAAAGTGCTAATGGGACTTTAAGAGAATGTCCTTATAGTTAAGAAATCAGAATTCAAAAGGAGGGGAAATGAATGATCATTTACTAGAAGTTCTCTGACTTCTGTTATTTCCATAAATTATAGTAATGACTGAATTTTGGTGTGTGGCAGGCTTGCTACTTGATAAGATGATGAGCAGGATGTATTAGTGCAAGAATAAACACAGTGTCAATGGTAATGACACCCTCATCATCATATTTGCTGATAGTAGTAGTCATGGTCAAATTCAAGGACAGACAGGCATAACATCTTGTGGGGTTGGAGAAGGAGGGGGCAGTCAGGGAGTATTTCACAGAGGTGTTGAAAATTGACCCATGATTAAAGGAAGCAAAACCACTAAACTTTTGACACATCCTTAAATTTTCTAGTCCATTGTTCTTTATATTCTCATCCAGACCTGTGTAAAAGCCTGAATTTTCCTTTTCGTATGCTTTTATATCCTTCTCACTTTCTCTCTAGCTTTAAGGCAGCAATTCTTAATAACAGGATTATCTCATCATGATTAAATTATTTCTACCTCTTTGGAGCTGTTCCTACTTTGAGCACCATTTTTTCCAGTTAATATTTCTTCTAAGTGGATTTTAGTAAGCAGTACCTTGACAGTGCTGCTTCTCCATTTTAACTCTGTGCATATCTTTTAAACACTTCTCTAGTAAACTTCTTGCATCAAGTTGGTAGCTTCTAAAAAATGTACTAATACCACTTTTTTTTTTTCAAACATTTCTCTTCTATTAGACTGCAAACACCCAGAGGGTACAGAATTGCTCACAGTAGATGGTGCAGCCATTTTCAAAGAAATGAAATTCCAACTGTAAAAGTTGATGCTTTCTCACCTTTTCTTTATCCCTTCAAGAAATATTTAAACTTCAGCTACAATTACTTTCGTACTTTCAAATATTTTCAGAATCTTTTACCTATATTCTGAATGAGGGTTCAACTTCTCGAGATACCTTTCAGAATCTCAAGATGCTCTTTTGTTAACCTTCAACAATTTTATGGAATTTTCCTAAGCTTTTATTCTCATATTTACTAGTTATAGCCCAATTCCACACATATTCCCAATCATTTCAACTTAAGTCTGAACTTAAATTCAAAACATGTAAGTCCAAATATGAATTCCTTTTACTAGGTTTGATATATTGGGCAAGATGGCTTGCTTCTTTAAGCCTCAGTCCTCTCCTTGGTTACATTAAATATTAATACTTATAAGGCCCACAGAGTTGTCATAAGAATCAAGTGAAATAGAGTCTATATACAGCTAAGGATCCTGTAAGACACTGGAAACACATAAACCATTATTATACTAAGATAATGGATATACCAACAGATATATATTACCAGACCATTATGAAAATAGAACTCTGACCCACAACCTCTGCAGCAACCAACTCAGGAAGCCAAACTACAACCTCTGCAGCTATTGGCCCCAAAACAGAATTTAGTCAATAACTGACAGATTCCCTTATTTTTACAAACCCTCATACCCACATCAGAAGCAGAACCAACTGAAGAACCCCAAATATGGTTCCTAAGCCAATCACATAGGCTGCCCCATTCTAGTTAGCCTGCCTCCAACTCCATGCCAGCAACCTTCAATATGAGCATTCCTAAAGAGTTCTCTCTCTTTCTGTTTTATTCACTACAAAGCTTTTCAACTCCTCTGTCTGCCTTTGAGTCTCTGCTAAATGCAAGTGATGCTGACTGACTCTTTTGTTAGAGCAAGCTGTACATAAATTGCCTCTGTTTGTTCTCATTTGAGTTCTCTGTTTGTTCTCATTTTATACTTTGGTATATATGTGAATTTACTCCAAAAAATTTGACGGTACTCTATTTTTTCTCAGAGGAATCCATTAATTCATTGGCTTAATGCTGACATTCATTAATCATCTCTGATGTAATAATACTATAATTGCTCCTGAAGAATTTCAAAGCAGATTAATTTATGTAGAACCAGATATATGTCCTTGAGGAACACATGAACTTGCTTGGAAGATATTATATAGCACACAGAAAAGTAAATTGAAAAGAAAATGTGATCAAGTTGAATATGACATGTAAAAAGTGTCAGATCAGTGATAAAGGCAATAAACATGCTAATTTCAAAAAGTGGACATCACCTATGCTTAGCTAGGGTCTAGGAAGGCTTCAAGTAAAAAAATTGGGTTTGAATTGGGACTTTCAGGAAAGTTATACATTTATGGTGGGGGCAGAAGGTGAAGACAGTCTAGACAAGAAAATGCCTATTACCAACATCCAGGGCAGGGATGTCCAAATCCACATAGAAGAGAAGATAATGTATACCAAAACAGTCTGTGAAGAGCAAAATGAACTGAAGAGAAATTGTGGAAGTTAAGATTCTAAAATTGTCTACAATCTAGAGGTGCTGCTAAATACCTGTAATCAGAAAACTAATACATGTAGATATAATTTCAAATTTAGAATCACTGTTCTCCAGATTTATGTTAGCCTCTCAGTATGTTCTGGAGACACTTCTATTTTGGTCTTGTTTATAATAATTTCTGAGTAAAATTATCACTTTTAATATAATTAACTTTAAAATATTTTAAATTGTCAATTTCTAAGTACTGAAATTACGGTCTCTAGTTACATTGATTGGAAAATTGCCATTTAATACTTGCTTGGTTAAAAAGCATGCAGAGAGAAGGACTCTGGAGAACATAAAGATGTTATGAATATTCATTTTATTATGAAATCCTCCATGGATTTTGTTTGAAGGCCCTTGGTCAGCATAACTTCCATTAAAAATTTGGCCAAGCTGATTGGTGTAAACTAATGTGCTGTAAAATCCTATGTTGTGTAATTGTCACATACAGCCATAAACAAACAAACAAAACCAGTATAAACACCTACAAATAAAGTGAGGAAAGTTTCAGTTTATAGTACTTGTTACTTTTCTGAAGTAGAAATGTTCAGGTTTTCAATAATTTCTAAGGTAAGTTTGTAATTTGTAAGTTCAAGTTTACCTTTTTGATAGGTACATAATAACAAAAAGATTTTAGAAAAAGCAACCTGAGTCTTGGGGCAAGAAGGAAAGGGCAGAAGCATCTTTTGTGGTACTCAGTAGCCCACCAACCCCTGAGCACTCTATGGTCCCTTCCTGGCCATAATTTCCATCTCTCATCACAAGTTATCCATCAACACAGCCAAGTCTGTCTCCCAGCCTTGGTCTATTAGGTTCAGCTCTATTTTCTTGCATTTTATCATTTAAAACTTTCAAAACTGACTTTTAAAAGTAGTTGTATTATATGTTCAATGTTTGATTTCAGTGGAATATCAAATGTACATATCAAACTGCTCTCCAGATATTCAATTTCAGGAATGTATAAAAATCACAATGTATTACTGATGTGGAGACCTATTTTATTTCCTTTCTGAACAGATTTCCTGCCAGGGACTCAAACACATACTAAATATACTTAAATCATTTCATATCACAACTCAGTTTTGAGAGGATGATTTTTTTTTTCTGTATATGTTACAAAATACATCTAGAAGTTAGTCTTTGGTTGACACTACTGAGAACATTGTTAATTTAATATCGATAAAAGTCTGGGTTCACAAGTGTTTAGTGATCTGGAGTAGAGGAAGTAGTCTCTACACAAGAGAAAGTTTTCTCTACAACCATAAGAAAAGTGAATATATGATGTATTCTGAGTCTAGAATAGCTTGATATCTGCTTAGGAGCTCAGGGTAAATTATATAAATTTGGAAAACTACTTCAGACCACCCTATGAAATCCCAATTCTATGAACACCATATGGTTTCAAAAATATGATTTAAACCTTGCTCAAATATTGAGTCTCATTGTACATTCCTTTGGAATATCCATATGCTTGACTGACCAACAGTAAGATTGGTTTTTAATGGGTTGTACCATCTTCCCTTGAATGATTATGTGTGAATTATTAGAGTAAAGGCAATGAATTTTGAAGTGCATCTTTTCTAGTAGTTATTAAATATCAATTATCTGAATATCTCTTTTCCATGAGGAGAAATAATGGTTGTCAGGAAAGAAAGAAATACAGAAAAAGTATCTTGCATGATTGAAGAAATTAGCCACATGTCACAGGTACAATAGATACTTTGCATTTATGAAATTAATGCTTGTATATTTAACACTAATTTTGTAGATAAAATGATAGTAAATATATACAGTAAAATGTTTTTGAAGGGGAAAAATTTTTAAATATAAAGATAGTATTATAAGGAGAGGTTACAAAGTTGAAAAGATTGAACTTCATATTCTTTGAGATGTTTTGTAATGAAAAAAATAAAGGGCATTGCTAATGATAAATGAAAGGTCAGTAGAGTGAAGTGTCAATCACAGCTTAGTCAAAGAAAAGCTGGAAAGTAAAACGTAGCCAATCATAGGAGGCAAATAGTTCTAGAAAGATAAGGCTTCAGCCGTAAGTCATCTGAGGAGAAAAAGATAAGAGGAGCACAAAAAGTAAGCAGAAGCAGGAATAAGCACAGATAAAAATTATGTATGTATAGAAAAAAGAGACCATGAAGAACTTTGAAAATGGGAAATGATTTTACTGCAAGAATTCAGCAGCTTAGTAAATTGGCCCTTTTATTAACAGTTCCCTTCATCACATAGGATGAAAAAAACAGAATCATATAAATTCAGCATTGAGGTGCTGATTTGGAGACTAGAGGAAGTAATATTTGTCTCTACAGAAAAGATGGAAAATATAAGGAACCATAGAATCCCAGGTTTGAAATCATTTGAAGAGCATTAGTGGCTCTAATCTCATCCTCAAATTATCTCCCCAAAGCTTGTCTTCTGACCAGTGCTTAAAATATGTGGTTTTAAAACTCTTGTCACAACAGGAGTGCTCTTTTCAGTGCATGCTCCACTTAATCTTAATTATAGTCCCGCCATAATCTAGTTAGCCTTCTTGAAATTGTATTTTGCTAATGTAGTGTAAACTGATTGAATTTTAAGTTCAGCCATATCATAATGTTAATACTTATTCAATCAGTTTAAGTTAAACACATGATTTCGCTAAGCCATATTTACTTGATCCTGTATATGTAGATATGTAAATAATTTTGTTTTTTTCCTCAATTTTGGTACCTTATATTTACATCTAATGATGTCGGTATTTTATTGATTTGTTCTGTCAGAGTTTCTTTTACCTGTTCGTTTGGTTGCTAGATTACATATTTTTCTCAGTGTGTATGTCTTCCTTATGTCATTTAATTACTTGATGTAAAGTCACTAATATAAAAATGATCAAAAAGGGCAAAGTACAGAGCATAAAGCATGACACTATAGAAAATATGCAAATTTAGCATCCAAAGATTCCTAGGTATATGATCAACTAAAATACATTTCTCCAATTGTCCTCAATGACATCCTGAGAAACGGTCAAATATAATCCTTCTCTACATTTCTCTAAAATACATGATGAGAAAATCTCTATAAAAGTTAAATGAGATGACAAAAATATTCTTATTGAAGTTCTGCACAGTCCTATGATGCATGGCTTTTTCCCCCTATTCATGCCCCAGGTTTTTTAACATTTGAAAGAAACATAAAATACATTCTCATAATAAAATAAAACTCATACAACTATGAAAAGTAATTTTTCCATTCTCACCAATGACCTCCATAATTCTTTAAAAGTAAACACAGTATTTTGGCATATATATTTTCGAATATATTTTTATTTTATATTGATAGTCAAATGTACAGGCAGAAAGCTAGTTATAGCCTGTACCTATGGGTATGAACATAAATAGAAATAATATATAGACATTTTATACCACCCTTCTATCATAGTTCTACTATTTATTAACATAGCTACCAATGTATCTATCCTGTTCAGCTACTTGCCATTTTAATTTAAATACCCCATTTGGTTTAGTAGATAAATGCAAATTACTTTGAACATTGTATCGAGTGTAGATATTTTCTTATGTCCTTCCATTATTTGCCAACTGTTTTCACCCTTTTTAGTGTTCTGAGAGGCCAGCTTGCATGGAATACGTCAACAGGCTGCTTTACTATTTGACTTACAGCTTGGTTAAGCCAAAAGCAAGCAGCAGAAACAGGCTGGAGATGGGAGGAGAGTCGTTCTTCCCTCTCTAGAGGATTTTCATGGGCTGGCTATATCATTTGACCACAGATCCTAGCCAGTGAAGGTAACCCTTTCCTTTTCTACTCTGGTGAACGTGCTTCTCCTCCCGCAGCTGGTTCCTCTATTAAAAGCATCACTTTCCCTATACCTCGCTAATACATTGCCAACACATCTTCAAATTGTTCCACTTAAATCTTCCTCAATTACATAATTTAAGTGGGCAATCTGTTTCTGGCAATAATTCTGGTGAATACAGTTATTAATGATTTTTTAAATTATTTATAATATTTCCCTTATTTCAAAAACATTTTAGTAAACTTCCTCTTACAAATATCTGTGTAAAACTTAGGAGATGCTTTCTGTAGAAGCATATTCTAGTAGAGAAATTTATAGGGACCTATCTGAATTTTTTCAGCTATTATCAAATTTATCATAAAATTTTAAATTTATATTTATAATAACACTGTGTGAAGGTGGGTGGGATTATAGACTATGTTCCCCTGTACAGTATGAAATCAATTTGATGAAAGATTAAGTAGTTAATTCTAGAATTTTATTCTTGGTTTGAGATAAAAATTACCAATCACATTTAAAGAACACCAACTGTGTTAAGAAAAATTGGAAAACTGCACACTACACTTTCCTAGCTTACATTTCCATTCTCTCTCCTCTTTCCATACACTTTATTTTCTTTTGACTCCCAAGTTCAATGTTCTTAAGGGTGACTATGGAAACAAATATGCTGACTATCCTTTTATTGTTTATAATCAGCTAAGCTTGTTATCCCACACACTAGACTGATTCCTACTACATAATAAGCCCTACTCTTAGGTGGTCTTCTTAATTATTTATTTATTTATTTTTTAATTGCATTTTAGGTTTTGGGGTACATGTGAAGAACATGCAAGACTGTTGCATAGGTACACACGTGGCAGTGTGATTTGCTGCCTTCCTCCCCATCACCTATATCTGGCATTTCTCCCCATGCTGTCTCTCCCCAACTCCCCACACCCCACTGTCCCTTTCCTATTTCCCCCCAACAGACTCCAGTGTGTGATGCTCCCCTCCCTGTGTCCATCTTTTCTCATTGTTCAACACCCACCTATGAGTGAGAACATGCAGTGTTTGATTTTCTGTTCATGTGTCAGTTTGCTGAGAATGATGGTTTCCACAATCAGAAGTTATTACAAATAACTCTATGCACATAAACTAGTAAGCCTGGGAGAAATGGATAAATTCCTGGACACTTGCCTCCTCCCAAGCCTAAACCAGGAAGAAGTTGAAACCCTGAATAGACCAATAATAAGGTCTGAAGTTGATGCAGCAATTAAGAGCCTACCACCCAAAAAAAGCCCAGGTCCAGATGGGTTCACAGCCAAATTCTACCAGACATACAAAGAGGAGCTGGTACCATTCCTTCTGAAACTATTCCAAACAATCCAAAAAGAGGGAATCCTTCCCAAGTCATTTTATAAGACCAACATCATCCTGATACCAAAACCTGGCAGACACTCAGCAAGAAAAGAAAACTTCAGGCCAATATCAATGATGAACATAGACGCAAAAATCTTCAATAAAATACTGGCAAACCGATTGCAACAGCACATCAAAAAGCTTATCCACCATGATCAAGTAGGCTTCAGCCTGGGGATGCAAGTCTGGTTCAACATACACAAGTCTATAAACGTAATTCACCACATAAACAGAACAAAAGAAAAAAACCATGATTATCTCAATTGATGCAGAGAAGGCCTTTGACAAAATTCAACAGCGCTTTATGCTAAAAACCCTCAATACACTAGGTATTGATGGAACATATCTCAAAATAATAAAAGCTATTTATGACAAACTGACAGCCAATATCATACTGAATGGGCAAAAACTGGAAGCATTCCCAGTGAAATCTGGCACTAGACAAGGATGCCCTCTCTCACCACTCCTATTTAATATAGTATTGGAAGTTCTAGCCAGAGCAATCAAGCAAGAAAAAGGAATAAAGTGTATTCAAATAGGAAAGGAGGAAGTCAAATTGTCACTATTTGCAGACGACATGATTGTATATTTAGAAGATGCCATCATCTCAGCCCCAAATCTCCTGAAACTGATAAGCAACTTCAGCAAAGTCTCAGGATACAAAATCAATGTGCAAAAATCACAGGCATTCCTATACGCCAATAATAGACTTAAAGAGAGCCAAATCAAAAACAAACTGCCATTCACAATTGCTACAAAGAGAATAAAATACCTAAGAATAAAACTAACAAGGAACATAAAGGACCTCTTCAAGGAGAACTACAAACCATTGCTCAATGAAATAAGAGTGGGCACAAACAGATGGAGAAACACTCCATGTTCATGGTTAGGAAGAATCAATATGGTGAAAATGGCCATACGGCCCAAAGTAATTTACCGATTCAACTCTATCCCCATCAAGCTATGAATGACCTTCTTCACAGAGCTGGAAAAAAACACCTTAAACTTTATATGGAGCCAGAAGAGAGCTTGCACAGCCAAGTCAATTCTAAGCAAAAAGAACAAAGTGGGAGGCATCACACTACCAGACTTCTACGTATACTACAAGGCTACAATAATCAAAACAGCATGGTACTGGTACCAAAACAGATATATAGACCAAAGGAACAGAACAGAGTCTTCGGAGGCAACACAACACATCTACAACCATCTGATCTTTGACAAACCTGACAAAAGCAGCCTTTTTAATTTTAGCAAATATCTTTTCATTTCATTTTATTTCAGAAAACCAAGAAATCTTACCCTTGGTCTCTACTTTTCTTAAATCTATATCTTCTCTTTTATATTTGTATTTGTCAGAGTTCTCTAAAGAGACAGAACAGAATGTATGCATTTATGCAAAAGCACTAACTAAAGGGAATTCACTCACATGATCACAATGTGAAGTCCAACAATAGGCCATCTGCAAGCTGAAGAGCAATTAAGGCAGCCCAAGTCCAAAAACTCCAAAAGTAGGAAAGCCAACAGTGCAACCTTCAGTGTATGGCTGAAGGCCTAAGAGCCCCTGGCAAACCACTGGAGTAAGTATGGGAGTCCAAAAGCTGAAGAATCTGGAGTCTGATTTTCAAGGGCAGGAAGCACCCAGCATGGGAGAAAGATGAAGGCCAGAAGACTCAAAGTCAGCCTCTTCTGCCTGCTTTATTCTAGCCACACTGGCAGCTGATTAGATGGTGCCCACTCAGATTGAAGGTGGGTCTGCCTCTCCTAATCCGATGACTTAAATGTTAATCTCCTTTAGCAACACCCTCACAGATACACCCAGGAACAATATGCATCCTTTCATCCAATCAAGTTGACACTGTGTATTAATCATCAAAATATGTAACTTTGGTTATGCTTTCATTGGCACTGACCTTTTACTTTCCCCAATTGTTATTTTCATTAAATTATATACTACATAAAATACAATGCATACACTTTAAGTATATAATTCAATGACTTGACTATATATACATTTGTGTGTGTGTGTGTATTACTGTCACTTCAATTAATATATGCAACATTTCCCTCACCCCAGAAAATTCTCTTGTGTCCCTATCCAATCACCTTTCCATGAGAGTAAACATTGTTCTTATCCTGTCACCTTTCCATCAGAGTAAACATTGTTCTGATTTATATCACCATACCTTAGTTTGGCCTGTTACAGAATTTCATATAAATGGGAACATACATTATGAACTATTTCATATCTAGCTTCTTTGATGCAATATAATGATTTGAGATTTGTCCATTTAGTCCATATTGATGCATGTTGGCATTTTATTCTCTTTGACATTGAATACCATTCTGTTGTGTAACAATGCTGCAAAATTTATCTATTCAGCTCTTGGTGGTCATTTGAGTTGTTTCCAGTTTTGAATATCATATATAAAGCTGCCAAAAACATTCATGTTCAAATGTTTGTGTTAACACATGTTTTTATGTCTCATAGATACATGCCTAGGAGTAGAATTGCTGGGTCACGGGATATATATATAACTTTATAAGAAATGATTAGTTTTCAAAATGATTGTATCATATTCTTACCAACCATCGATGTTTGAGAGATCTGGTTGTTCCAGTTGCTCTATGTCTTTCCCAATAACTGGTATTGTCAGTCTTTCTCCTTTTAGCTATTTCAGGAATATCACACTGTGGCTTTAATTTGTATGACAATGAATTATGGTAAGCATTTTTATGTACTTTTTCAAAGCTTGTTTATATTTTTATGTGAAGTGTCAACTTAAAGCTTTTAGCCAGATATTTTTAAAATTAGATTATTTGCTTTTTATTGTTGAAGTGTAAGAGAACATATTTGTACCCTAGATACAAGTTCTTACCAATTAGGTGTACTTCCAACATACCCTGTCCTGTGACTTGCATTTCACTTTTTAGGGAGGTCTTTTAAAAAGCAGAAGGTTTTAATTTTAATATAGTATACATGGCATTTTTACTGCTGTTTATATTTTGCTATTTTTAAAAATTAATGTTTTTAATACCCTCTCCAGGAAATCTTTGGATACTCACAAGACAGTGAAGGTTTTCTTTCATGTTAATTTTTAGGTATTTTATAGATTTGGCTTTTAAATTTAGATGTTATTAATATAATCCATCTCAAAATTACTTTTCGTATGGCATAAAGAATTGCCATACAGATTTGTCCAGTGAGATACAGTTGTTTATACTTCCTTGTTTCAGTAAAAAATGAATTGTCTATGTATAGATTGGAATCTGTATTCCAAGTGAATCAACTATTTATCTATTTTTATTCCAATATTCCCATTGTATTGAATGTAACAATTTTAATACAATGGTAACTATTTGTGTATCTAGATATAAAATGTACAGTGAAAATTCAGTATAAAAGATAAAAAATGGTACACCTAACAATAAAATATGTTACACTCAGGCCTAAGGCATTATCGCACGCTCCTGTAGACATTATAAACACTGTATACTTAGGATCAACTAAATTTATTTTCAATTAAGTTTTCAAGTCAGGTCTTTTGAGTGTTGCACATTTGTTCTTTAAAACTGTTTGACTATTATAGGTCCTTTGAATGGCCACATTAACTTTAAACTTTACTTTTCAGTTTCCATAAAAAACAGCTGCTTGGATTTTGATTTGGATTGCATGGAATCTGTAGATCAATTTACAGAGAATGACTATCTAAACAACATTGAATCTTCATAAGGAACATGAAATATCTCTTCATTTATTTACACCTTTTAAAATTTCTGTCAGTATTTTTCAGTATAGAGATCTTACACATTTTTATTAAATTTAGTTCTAAATACTTTAAGAACAGTAAGCACTGTTCTTCTCAACTAGTCAGAAGTATAGAGGAAGTTTTCTCTAATACTTTCTGATCTTTCCTGTGGGCAGCCCATGGCATAACTAGAAGGAAAGACTGCAGAAGAGTCCTATCATCCCTATGTCTGCTGCTGCTAGGGACTTCATACTCATTCTCATACTATCCTTAACTAACAACTGATATACCTTCTGAGAAATGTGTTGTTAAGCAATTTAATCATTGTGTGAATATCACAGAGTATCTTACACAAGCCTAGCTAGTACTGCCACTACACATCTAAGTTATATGGTATAACTTATTGTTCAAGGCTTGAAATCCATGCAGCATATTACTGTACTGAGTACTCTAGATAATTGTAACACAATGGTATTTATATATCTAAACATATAAAATATACAGTGAAAATACAGCATAAAAGATAAAAAGATGGTACACTCAGGCCTAGGACATTACTGTACCCTACTGTAGACTTTATAAATACTGTATATTTAGGATATACTAAATGTATGTTTTAAATTTCTTTTTTCATTAATAAATTAACCTTAGTTTATTGTAACTATTTTATCTTGTAAACTTTTTAATTTTAAAAAATTTCGACTATTTTTTAATAATGGCTAAAATACAATCACATTTCACAGCTGAACAAAAATATTTCCTTTCTTCATACCCTTATTATGTAAACATTTTTCTATTTTTAAATCTTTTTATTTTTTGTGTTTTAAACATTTTTGGTAAAAACTAAGTCAAAAACACACACATCATCCTAAGCCAAAACAGGGTCAGAATAATCAGTATCACTGTCTCCCACCTCTACATCTTATCCTACTGGTAGGTCCTCCAGGCAATAACTCACATAGGCTGTCATTTCCTATCATAAAAATGCTGTCTTCTGGAATATCTCCTGAAGGACCTGCCTGTGGCTGTTTTATAGCTAACTTCTTCTTAAATAGTAGAAGGAGTACACTCCAAAATAATGCTAAAATGTATACTATGGTAAATACTTAAACCAGTAATGTACTCATTTATTATCAAGTATTATGTACTGTACACAATTGTATGTGCCATATTTCCATATGACTGGCAATACAGTAGCTTTGTTTACACTTGCACCACCATACATGTGTAAATAATGCATTGCATTATGATGTTACAATGGCTACAAAACCACCAGGTGATTGAAAATTTTCAGCTTCATTATAATCTTACGGGACCACTGTCTTGTGCAGTTTGTCATTGATCAAATGGTCATAATGTGGTATGTGACTGTATTCTAGAGACTCTAGATTCTGTTATTTCCTTCTGAATAATGATGAATTTTGTTCAAGCAGACATTTATTTCATGGCCTTTATCTTGTATAAGTTTGGTTTTAGGCTTTGTTAGGTTGATCAGTTTAAGACATGCCATTATGTCTAAACCGTGTTCCTTATGAATGGAAAGTTTGTATGAAGATTGTTGGACTTACCTGTCTATGATGTTCCTTTTCTGAGATACTGGCACTGTCACTTTTCAGGTTCTATGATAGCCCTGAAATCCAAATTCTAACTCTTTAGCCCAGTAAGACTACAACTTTGTACTTTAGTATTGTCTTTGTGGCGTTGTGGAGACTGAGGAATGTCTCAAAGGAAAGATAAATAAATATGGATCTTTTAAAAGTTCTATGTTCTCTAGTTTCTAACTAATTTGTTTCATTTAATTCCTTTAATATTTTGTTCACAATATATTGTTATTATCACTGGCAGTAGGATTAGTATTTCCTGGCTACTTCACCATTACCAGAAGCAAGAACTTGCTATATAATCTTTTAAAAATGTAAAAAGGAAAAGTAAGTCTTGGTGATTATGGGAACACTATAGTAATTTTTACTAAATTTTAATAAGTAAGGAAATTGATTATACTTAGGAGTTAAAATGAAATAAGTAGTTTTATACTTTATCTTCTGGGATGATAATGAAAACTCGGGGCTTAAAAACTCAGAACTTTTAGTTAATAAATACATATTGCAATTGTTATAATAATATATAAGTACACTGCAATTGTTAGAATAACAATTACATTCTCTAGTCTCTATTCTATCTAGAACAATATATACCTATATTCTCTCTATACATATTTATATATTCTAACAATTACAATGTATATATATTCTCTTTATATAGAGAGAATATACATTGTTCTAACAATTATAATGTACTTAAAAATGTACATCATCATCCCAGTTTTTCTCAGAAATTCTTACATAAAACTAAACAATATGAAAATAGCTTTATAGAAGTTTAATTCAATAGTTTCAGGAATGACGAAAATGTTACATGCAGATGCTGCATATTCAGGGGAGAATGCAGGCCTTCAGTTCAGAGACATAAGAAACTCTCTGTACCGGGGACACTGTTTTCTGAAAGTTGTTAATCTGAAAAAGGCTGTGCTTTTCCATTAATTCACCTTTCTTCTTTACCTTTACATTATTGGTGAAAAAGGGCTATATAAAAATTAATTTAACAGTTTAAAGGCTATTAGAAAAGGTATTTAATTTAATGGAGAAAGAATGCATTTAAGCACACTTTTGTAGTCTAAAAGCACACATTTAAAACCAAGCAATTAGAAATCATTCTTATCTTTTCACTAAAGCATGAAAATAATATAAACATGGTTCATAATCTTAACAGGTTATTTCTAAGACTAGAGTTTAACATTTTCGAATTTATTTTCTCTCTGTGTATCTCCAAGGTTGCTGCTAGTATCACAGTGTGTTGCTGTTACTAGTTTATCTATCTGTTCTGATTGCCTTTGTCCTACTCAGCTTCCTGATCCCTGTACTGAGCAGAGTGCTTTAGATGTGGTAGGTACATAAGTACATGGTAAAATTCGACTATGTGTATATTTATGTTTGATGACAAGTATTCTACAGTTTGTGAAATATCAGTCATCAAAAAATTTGAGTGATGGATATTTTACTAAACATTGAAAGGAAACATTAACCAATTCTCTTGTAACAAAAGTTTAGAGAAATTATAGAAGTTAGGCTATAGCAGTTTTGTAAAGGAAATTCTACATGAGGCCAGGTTGAAATTAGGGTTTTAATAGCTTTCCATCTTTTCGTCAAAGCTCCCCCATTAGCGTAGTGATTCTGCTAAGTTCAAGAGTGTGGCACTTGGCCATGCCATGTCAGAAACATGATTTCCCAAATCTTAGTTCAGGGACCTCATCTAAACCTATCTGTACAATGTTTGAATGCCAGTGTTTGAAACATAGAGCTACTACAGATGTTAGCTATTCCTCCTACCTTCTTTTTATGCATCCTTCCTGCGAAGCAACAGTATATTATAGTACTTGAAATCAGAATCTGAAATTTACTTTTTGAGGATAAAATACAAAAGGACAATATTAATCATAATAACAGCAATACATATAAGTAGAAATAATAAGTAATAGCTACTGTTTATACAGCACTTATCACAGACCAACCCTTTTCTAAATACCATAGCATCAAAAATACTTACACAATAGGAATATACATGTTATTAGAACAAGATAGATTCATATTTTTGACCAGAATCCATGGATCTCTTTTGTAAAAGCTACTATGACTAAGAAATCTCATTCTGATTTACACCTTTGTTTCAGAGATTTTAAAACCTAAGTTATGTTATAGAGAAGTCCAGCTAGCCTGTGAGACCTTTGTTTTATTTAAAGTATCTTTGCATATAGCTTCTCAT
Source organism: Sapajus apella (assembly GCF_009761245.1). Taxonomy (NCBI): domain Eukaryota; kingdom Metazoa; phylum Chordata; class Mammalia; order Primates; family Cebidae; genus Sapajus; species Sapajus apella. The sequence goes on along the minus strand of NW_022436946.1, from coordinate 70,673,802 downwards.
TTGCTATGTTCCAATTTCATGTTTCAGAGAAGAATGATATTTCCTCTTTTCCCAAATAATTTTAGGGAAGGGACTCTCCTAGTGTAAAATGGTGTGGTAACTCTTCTTTTCTTCTTACACAATTTTAGTGAGAATCAATAGTGGTTATAATAAAAATTAATTTTAGTATCTGGCAACACTGAATGTATGCCATTCACAGTTCTATGAATAACAGATATTGATTATTATCTGACAGTCATCCTATAAAGTAAACCACTGCTAAAGGAAATAAGAGAGGACACAAACAAATGGAAAACAGTCCATCCTCATGGATAGGAAGAATCAATATCATGAAAATGGCCATACTGCCCAAAGTAATTTATACATTCAATACTGTCCCCATCAAACTTCCACTGACTTTCTACACAGAATTGGACAAAAACTACTTTAAATTTCATATGAAACCAAAAAAATAAAAAATAAAAAATAAAACCTGCATAGCCAAGACAATTCTAGCAAAAAAGAACAAAGTTGGAGGCATCAAACTACCTAACTTCAAATTATACTACAAGGCTACCATAGCAAAAACAGCTTGATGCTCGTACCAAAACAGATATATAAACCAAAGGAACAGAACAGAGGCCTCAGAAATAACACGATACATCAACAACCATCTGATCTTTGACAAACCTGACAAAAATAAGCAATGGGGAAAGAATTCCCTATTTAATAAATGGTGTTGGGAAAACTGGATAGCCATAAGCAGAAAACTGAAACTGGATCCCTTTCTTACACCTTATACAAAAACTAACTCAAGATAGATTAAAGACTTAAATATAAGACCTAAAATCATAAAAACTCTAGAAGAAAACCTAGGCAATACCATTCAGGACATAGGCATGGGCAAAGACTTCATAACTAAAACAGGATCTAATTAAACTAAAGAACTTGTGAACACCAAAATAAACTATCATCAGAACAAACAGGCAATCTACAGAATGGGAGAAAATCTTTGCAATCTATCCATCTGACAAAGAGCTAACATCCAGAATCTACAAAGAACTAAAACAAATTTACAAGAAAAAAAAAACCCAACAGCCCTATTAAAAAGTGGGTGAATAATATGAACAGACACTTCTCAAAAGAAAAGCATTTATACAGCTAACAAACATATGCTAAAAAGCTCATTGTCACTGGTCATTAGAGATATGCAATCAAAACCACATTGAGATACCATCTCACACCAGTTAGAATGGTGATCATTAGTTAGGAAACAACATATGCTGGAAAGGATGTGGAGAAATAAAAATGCTTTCACACTGTTGATGGGAGTGTAAGTTGGTTCAACCATTGTGGAAGACAGTGTGGTGATTCCTCAAGGATCTAGAACAAGAAATACCATTTGACCCAGCAATCACACTATTGGGTATATACCCAAAGGATTACAAATCATTCTACTATAAAGATACATGCACACGTATGTTTACTGTGGCACTACTCACAATAGTAAAGACCTGGAACCAACCCAAATGCCCATCAGTGATAGAATGAATAAAGAAAATGTGGCACATATACACCATGGAATACTGTGACACCACAAAAAAGGATGAGTTCATGTCCTTTGCAGGGACATGCATAAAGCTGGAAACCATCATTCTCAGAAAACTAACACAGGAACAGAAAACCAAACACTGCATGTTCTCACTCATAAGTTGGAGTTGAACAATGAGAACACATGGATGGGAACATCACACACCAGGGCCTGTTGCTGGGTGGTGGGCTAGGGGAGGGATAGCATTAGGAAAAATACCTAATGTAGATGATGGGTTGATGAGTGCAGCATATCACCATAACACGTGTATACCTATGTAACAAACCTGCACATTCTGCACATGTACCGAAGAACTTAAAGTATAATTTAAAAATAAACTAGAAATATTAGAGGGGAAAAGGACCCTCATTTCTTAGAAGACAATGAAGTACAAAGAAGTCAAATGCCATGACCAAGGTAATGTGGCCAGTAAGCTGCAGAGTCCTAATTCAAACTAGGTTGTTGTCTCCTGAGTAATGAAAGTTGATTAGGGCTTTCTTTTTATTACAGAAGCATTGTTTTATTTTTTTCTTGTTATCATGAAAGATTCCATTCATTCCATGAGATAGTCTTGTAATTCTGTTTCAGAACTAATTTATCTTTTTGCTGTTTTTGCCTAGAAAGCTACTTAAATCTCCATGTGGCTAGATGGAAGACATGGAAGTAATCTGAATTTTTAAAATTAGAAATATAAGCCTAGAAACTAGGGCAATTAAAGGAAAGAAACAAACAAAATGAAATTGTCAGCTCCTTCAGAATTACGTTTAGAGATGATGATCTCTGGGTGTGTTTTTATTTTTTTATAGATTGAAAGGTTATGTTTTGGTGAAAATACTTCCTGTTTCTGAAAATAACTCAAGAAACAGTTCGGGTATTAAACCGTACTTTGATTTTTATTTTCATGTTAAAATCAGAACAACATGATAGCTAAAACTACAATACATTATTAGCAGAATTGATTTAGTTTTGGAAGGTATTATTGTAATGACAATTGTGGCATAAACTACATCTAATGAGAAGTATATAATTACATATTCAATGTTAACCTTAAAAAAGAAAATAAAAAGAATTTTTCTTCTCTTATTTCCTCTTTAATGAACAAGACATTAAAGACATAAAGAATATTTTAGTAGATTTACCAGAAAGAAACAATAAGCAAAGAAAAAATTATATTAGGGTGAAAATGAAGGGCTTGCTTAAAAGGTCAAATCAAAGAAACTTAAAGTCTATGCTAAAGTATATTAAAAAGATCGTCATCACTTTCAGAACAATCTTCAATTATCAGATATGAAAACAGAATGCTTACATTTCTGAAAGATTTATTATACAATTAATTCTCACTTTGATTTGAGAGATAAGTTTTCTGAGATTTCAATTTTCCCAAGTTTTTCTCTTATTATTAATCAATTATTTATTCATTTATTCATCAATTCAACAATTATGTAAGAGGGCCATGCATAAATAACAGGTAACTGACTTAAGAGTTTTAATATGTTAGTAATGTCTCATAAAAATACTTTGAAAATTGGCTACACAGTATTTTTATTGAGGTAAATTTACATTTAGTGACATACAGATCTTACATTTTTAATCTATTAAAATATTTTATAACAGTTATAATAAGGCATAATTTGAATATACTAAATTTCACCTACCTTTTTGGAAGTAAACTAATATGACTTTTGACAAATACATCAAGTCATATAACCACTGGTACGTCGGGATGAAAAAACATTTTACTTTAAAATAGACCCCTAAACTCTCCTTTTGTAGTCAAACCTATTTCTACCTCTAACCATTAGCAACCCCCTCATAAATTCTTCACTCTTATAATTTTACATTTGCCAAAATATTGTATAAATGAAAACACGTGAAATTGAACATCACTGTGTCTGGTTTCTTTCACTTAACATAATACATCTGAAATTGATCAATGTTTTTATTTTGTATCCAAAGTTCGATATTTTAATTGTTGAGTTGTAGTTTATTGCATGATGTATCACAGTTTATTTATCCATTCACCCATGAAAGGACATATGAATTGATTTCACTTTGGGGTGATTAAGAATAATGATATTATAAACATTCAAGTAAAGGTTTTGAGCTTTTGGGTAAACATATATTTTTCTTTCTCTAAGCTAAACTTGTAAGTGGATGATAGCTCAGTCAAATGGTAAATTTTAGGTTTAACTTCATTAGAGGCTGCCAAACTGTTTTCCATAGGGATTGTAGCATTTCTATTGATAATGTGTGAGTCCAGTTGCTCCCTATCTTTTTTTGTTAGGTCATTCTTGCATTGCTATAAAGAAATATTTGAGATTGGGTAGTTTATGAGGAAAGAGGTTTAATTGGCTTGTGGTTTCAGCCTGTATAGGAAGTATATTCCCAGCATCTACTTCTGGTGAGACCACAGGAAACTTAAAATCATGATGGAAGGCAAAGGGGGAGCAGGCATGTCACATGGCAGGAGAGGGAGTAAGAGAGAGTGCATGGGTTGTGGGGAGGTGCCACACACTTTTAAACAACCAGATCTTGAGAGAACTAACTATATTGAGTGCAGCATCAAGCCATTAGGGATCTGCCCACATGGCCCAAACACCGTCCACCAGGCTTCATCTCTAACATTGGAGATTATATTTCAACATGACATATGGGGAGACAAATATCTAAAACATGATTCTACACCCATCCTCCTCAAATCTCATGTCTTCACATTGCAAAATATAATCATACCTTACTAATAATCCCCCAGAGTCTTAACTCATTACAGTACTGATTCAGAAGTTTCAAATCCCAAGTCCAAAGTCTCATCTGGAGATAAGTTCCTTCCACCTATGAGCCTGTAAAATCAAAAGTTATTTACTTCCAAGAATCTATGGGGTTACAGACATGGAGTAAATATTCTTCCTCCAAAAGGGAGAAATTGGCCAAAAGGAAGGGGCTATAGGCCCCATGTAAGTTTGAAACCCAACAGACATTCATTATTGTAAAGCTCCAAAACAATCTAATTTGACTCCATGTTCCACTTTCAGGGCACATTGGTGCAAGAAGTGGACCCACAAGGCCTTGTGAAGCTTTGATTTGTGGCTTTTCCATTCTGAGATTGCAAGCTACTGGTGAAACTACCATTCTTGAGTCTGGAGGATGGTGGTCCCCTACTCATACTTCACTAGCCAGTGTCATAGTGAGGACTCTGTGTGGGGGCTCCAACCCCACATTTTCCCTCAGCACTACCTTAATAGAGGTTCTCTGTAAGGGCTCCACCTCTGTGGTAGGATTCAGCCTGAACATCCAGGCTTTCTGATACATCCTCCAAAATCTAGGCAGAAGCTGCCAAGCCTCCTTTATTCTTGTACTCTGTTCTCCCACAGGCTTAACATCACATGGAAGCTGCCAAGACTTATGGCTTGCACCTTCCAGAGCAGCAGCCCAAGCTGAGCTGTACCTGGGGCTCTCTGAGCCAAGGCTAGAGCCATAGGAGCAGATATGCAGGAAGCAGTGCCTGGAGGCTGCACAGGGCAGCAGAGCTTTGGCTGTGGCCCGTGAAACTATTCTTCCCTCTTAGGCCACTGGGCCTATCATGGAAGTGACTGCCACTTCAGATAATTCTGAAATACCTTTGAGGCCCTTTTTCTCATTGTTTTGGCTATTAGCAATTGGCACCTTTATCATTTCATGTATCTCTCTAGCAAGTGGTTGCTCCACAGCCTGCTTGTATTCTTTTCCTGAAAACAGGAAAGGCTGCACTATTACCCTGAAAATAGGAAAGACTCCACATGGCCAGTCTGAAAATTGTCCAAATTTTTACTCTCTATATTCCCTTTTAAATATGACTTCCAACTTTAAGTGATTTCTTTGTTTCTGCATCTCAATTTAGGCTGTTAGAAGCAGCCAAGTCACTTTAACACTTTGCTGCTTAGAAATTTCTTCTGCTAGATATACTAAATCATCTCTCTGAAGCTCAAAATTTTACCAATTCCTAGGGCAGAAACAGAATACAGCCAAGCTCTTTGCTAAGGTATAACACCGGTGACCTTTGCGACAGTTACCAATAAGTTTCTAAATATAATATCTAAGTTTCTAAATATAATATCTAGTTTCTAAATATATAATTTCCATTTTAGAAAGAATTTTATAACACTATCAGCATTTTGGTCACAATCATGTAACCAGACTCTAAGATGTTCCAAACGTTTTCTTATATTTCTGTCTTCTGATCCCTCCAAATTCTTCCAACTACTGCCCATTACCCAAGTTCCAAACGCATTGCCACATTTTTAGGTAGCTAATTTATAAGAAGAGGTTTAGTTGGCCTATGGTTCTGCAGGCTGTACAGGAAGCATGGTACTGGCATCTGCTTCTGGTGAGGCCTCAGAAACTTACAATCATGATGGTAGGAAAAGGGAGAACAGGCATATCATATGATGAGAATGGGAGCAAGAGAGACAATAGAGGTTAGGGGGAGATGCCACACACTTTTAAATAACCAGATCTCAAAATAACTTATTTACTATCTTGAGTTCAGCACCAAGCCACAGGGGATCCACCCCTATGACCAAAACACTTTCCACCAGGCTCCCCGCTCCAACATTGAGGATTACATTTCAACATGAGATGTGGGAGATAAATATCCAAATTATCTCATAGTGTAAGTTTTTTTAAAACATCATAATAAGTATGTACTTGCGTCTCATGGAGTTTTAATTTGCATCCCTTTAACAACTAAGAGTACTGTGTATATTTTGTTTTCCATTTGATGAAGTGTCTGTTCAAATCTCATGGACATAATCTTAAGTAATTAGATTGATTTCTCATTCCTGACTTTTGAGAGTTTTTTACACATTCTACATGCAAGTCTACTATCAGATATATGGTTTGAAAATATTTTCTTCCCAGTGTCAGTACCTTATCTTTTCATTCTCTTAACAGTACCTTTCACAGAACAGAAGTTTTTCTTATTTTTTCTGAAGTCTTATTTGTTGTTTTAAATTTGCTAATATTTTTAGTGTTGTATTAAGGAAATCTTTGTCTAACCTGAGGAACTTGGAGGACATTATGCCAAGTGAAATAAACCAGGCATAGAAACAAAAATACTGCATATATGAGAAATCTAAAAAAAATTAAATTCATAGAAACAGAGAGTAAAATGATGGTTACCAAGGATAAGGAGTGGGAAGATTTTTGGCTAAAAGGTACAAAGTTTCAGTGAAACAGTAGAAATAAGTTTTGAAATATATTGCACAACATGCTATTGTTAACAATAACGTAATATGTATTCAAAAATTCTGAGTGGATTTTAAATGTTTATACCACACACAAGAAAAATATGTGAAGTTACAGATATGTTCATTAGATGGATTTAATTATTCCATAATGTGTACATATATCAAAACGTTACCTTTTACCCTACAAACAAAAATAATAGAAAAAATTGATAATTATTTTGTTTTGTTTTAGAGATAAGATCTCACTCTGTCACCCAGGATGAAGAGTGAAGAGTAGTGGCAGGATTATAGCTCACTGTAACCTCAAATGTTTGGGCTCAAGCAATCCTCCACCCTCAGACTGCCAACTACCTAGGATTATGGGTACATGCCACTACCTCTAGCTAATGTTTTTCTTTTGTAGACACAGAGTCTTGCTATGTTGCTCAGGCTGCGCTAGAACTCCTGTACACAAACAATTCTCCCTCCTCAACCTCCTTAAGTGCTGGGATTACAGGCATGAGGCACTGCACCCAGCCTGATAACAGTCTTTTAATCAAGGTAAATCATGTATATTGAAAAAAATGACTTTTACATTTTTTCTACACATTTTATAATTTTAGGTATGAATAATAGTTTTGTATATCACTTTGAGTTGATTTTACATATTGTGTGAGGTATAAATTGAGGTTATTACTTTTTGCATGTGAATATTTAATAGCTCCAGCACCATTTGTTGACAAGGCTGTTCTTTCACTATTGAATACCTTTTTTACTATATTAAAAAATAAACTGACCATATGTTGTGTGTTTATTTCTGAAGTCTCTATTATTTTCCATTGATCTATATGCTTATTGTTATGCCAATACTACATTGTCTTGATTACTCTTGCTTTATATGAGACCTTCAATTTTATTCTTTTTTAAATTAGATTTTTTCAAAATTATTAATTTTTGTTGTTCATTTGTTTGTTTGCTTTCTGACTTTATTTTACAATCAGCTTGTCAATATTTCCACAAAATCCTGTTGGGCTTTTGATTGAGGCTGTGTGAAATCTATATCAATTTGAGAACAATTAACTTTTTAATAATATATATTTTTATTTTTGACTTTTTTGACTTCTTTTATTAACACTTTGCAGTTTCATCTTTCAGGTTCTGCCTGTATTTTGTTTAGATTTATACTAAACTATTTTATGGTTCTGATTTTTATAAATGGTGCTTTTTTTTTTTTAAGTTTTGCATTTTGGTTTTTAATAGTTTAAAAATAGTATGCATAAACAATTATTTTTGTATATGACTTTGTATTCTGTGAACTTATTACAATCTTTTATTAGTTCCAAGATATATTTCTATATATTTCTTGAGATTTTGTGCATTTTGTAATAATCCTTTTTTTTTAAAAAAAAAAAAGGTAATATATCTTCCTTTCCCATCTGTATGCCTTTTCTTTCTTTTCTTTTTTCTTTTTTTTTATTAGCCATGATTTGTAGCATAATATTAAATATAAGCGGTGAGACAAGCATGTTTGCCTTAGTGCATTAGTACATTCTCATATTGCTATAAAGAATTTTCCTGAGATTGGGTAATTTATAAAGAAAAGAAGTTTAATTGACCCACTGTTCTACATGGCTGTAAAGGTATCATGGCAAAGGGAGAAGCAGGTGCCTTCTTCACAAGGCAGAAGGAGAGAGAAGATAATGTGAAGGAGAAGAGCCCCTTATAAAACCAACAGATCCATGAGAACTCATTCACTATCATGAGAATAGCATGGGGGAAACCAAGCCCATGATTCAATGACCTCTCTCCCTTGACACATGGAGATTAAAGGTCCCTCCCTTGACCTTGAGTATTACAATTAAAAAGAAATAGAGAGATTGTTAACATGTGGCTTACGGCAAAAGATAAGCACAAAAAGTCTTCAGGGTAGGACTGCCAACATACAGGGCATTTAACGCCATCTTCCTTATATATCTGGGACTATGAAAAATTGAATTTCTGTTGAAAATAAAAAATATGAAACTTACACTAAATTGCGAAAAGGAAGGAAAATAGGTGTGATAAAATATTTCTATTCAAACAAACCTGCTTTTCTATTCTAAATAGATGTTAGTTTCTTTTTCCTTTAGCTGTAAATAAAAGTGCCACAAGTGAAAAAAAATGAGAGAGGGATGCAAAGCTGGTTCAATATACACAAATCAATAAATGTAATCCATCAAATAAAGAGAACCAATGACAAAACCACATGATTGTCTCAATAGCTGCAGAAAAGGCCTTTGGCAAAATTCAACAGCCCTTCATGCTAAAATATTTCAATACACTAGGTTTGATGGGACTTATCTAAAAACAATAAGAGCTATTTATGACAACTTACACCCAACATCATACTGAATGTGCAAAAACTGGAAGCATTCCCTTTGAAAACTGGCACAAGTCAAGAATGCTCTCTCTCACTGCTCCTATTCAACATAGTGTTGGAAGTTCTGGCCAAGGCAATTAGGCAAGAGAAAGAAATAAAGAATATTCAAATAGAGAAGAAGTCAAATGTCTTTGTTTGCAGATGATATGAATGCATATTTTGAAAATTACAACATCTCAGTCCAAAATCTCCTTAAGCTGATAAGCAACTACAGCAAACTCTCAGGATACAATACCAATGTGCAAATATCACAAGCATTCCTACACACTAATAATAGACAAACAGAGAGCCAAATCATGAGTGAATTTCCATTTACAATTGCTACAAAGAGAAGAAAATACCTAGGAATACAACTTACAAGGGGTGTGAAGGATCTTTTCAAACAGAACTACAAACCACTGCTCAAGGAAATAAGAGAAAACACAAACAGATGAAAAAAACACTTCTGTTCATGGATAGGAAGAATCAATATCGTGAAAATGACCATAATCCCTAAAAAGTTTATAGATTCAATACTATCTCCATCAAACTACCACTGACATTCTTCATAGAATTGGGGGAAAAAACTATTTTAAATTTCAGAAAGAACCAAAAAGAACCCCCATAGCTAAGACAATCCTAAGAAAAAAGAACAAAGCTGGAGGCATCATGCTACCTGACTGCAAACTATACTACAATGCTACATTAACAAAAAACAGCATGGTGCTGGTACCAAAACAGATATATAAACCAATGGAACAGATCAGTGGACTCAGAAATAATGCCACACATCTACAACCATCTGATCTTTGACACATTTGACAAAAACAAGCAATGGGGAAATAATTCCCTATTTAATAAACAGTATTGGAAAAATTGGCTGGCCATATTCAGAAAGCTGAAACTGGATCCCTTCCTTACACCTTATGCAAAAATTAACTCAAGATGGATTAAATACTTAAGCATAAGATAAACTCTAGAACAAAACCTAGGCAATACCATTCAGGACATAGGCATGGGCGAATAATTCATGACTAAAACACCAAAAACAATGGCAACAAAAACCATAGTTGACAAATGGGATCTAATTAAACTAAAGAGCTTCTGCACAGCAAAAGAAACTATCTTCAGAATGAGCAGGCAATCTACAGAAAGGAAGAAAAATCTATCCATCTGACAAAGGGCTAACATCCAGAAACTACAAAGAACTTTAACAAATTTACAAGAAAAACACCAACAACCCCATTAAAAAGTGGGCAATAATATGAACAGACACTTCTCGAAAGAAGATGTTTATGTAGCCAACAAATGTATGAAAAAACGCATTGACACTGGTCATTAGAGAAATGCAAATCCAAATCACATTGATTACCACCTGAAACCAGTTAGAATGGCAATCATTTAAAAGTCAGGAAATAACAGATGCTGGAGAGGATGTAGAGAAACAGGAACACTTTTACACGGTTGGTGGGAGTGTAAATTAGTTCAGCCATTGTGGAAGACAGTGTGGCACTTCCTTAAGGATCTAGAAAGAGAAATACTATATGACCCTGCAATCCTATTACTGGGTATATACCCAAAGGATTATAAATCATTCACTTATAAAGACACATGCACATATACGTTTACTGAGGCACTGTTCACAATAACAAAGACTCGGAACCAACCCAAATGCCTGTCAATGATAGACTGAATAAAGAAAATGTGGAAGCTATACACCATGGAATACTATGCAGCCATAAAAAAGGATGAGTTCATGCCCTTTGCAGGGACATGGATAAAGCTGGAAACTATTGTTCTCAGCAAAGTAACACAAGAAAAGAAAACCAAACACTGCATGTTCTCACTCGTAAGTGGGAGTTGAACAATAAGAACACATAGACACAGGGAGGGGAACATCACACACCAGGGCCTGTCAGCGGGATGGAGGCCTAGGGGAGGAACAGCATTAGAAGAAATACCTAATGTAGATGATGGGTTGATGGGCATCACGTGTATACCTATGTAACAAACCTGCACATTCTGCACATGTATCCCAGAATTTAAAATATAATAAAATATGTATGTGTGTATAGATAGATAATTAAAAATGAGTTTTAGGTGGGGACATGGAAACAAAGCGTATTATTCTACCCCATTTCCTCCCAAGTCTCATGTCTTTTCACATTGCAAAACCAATCATGCCTTCCTAACAGTGTAAGATCTTAATGCATTTCAGCTTTAACTAAAAAATTCACAGTCCAAAGTCTGCTTCCCTTTTAAATGTAAGTTCCAGTTTCAAATTCTCTCTCTCAATTTCAAAGTTCCACAGATCGTTAGGGAAGAGGCAAAATGCCACCAGTCTCTTTCCTAAAGCACAGCAAGAGTGACATCTGTGCCAGCTCCCAATAAATTTCTCATGTCCATATGTGACCACTTTAGCCTTGACTTTACTGTTTATATCACTATTCAGCATTTTGGCCAAAACCATTCAACAAGTCCTTAGGAAGGTCCAAAGTTTCCTACATCTTTTCTTCTTCTGAGCCCTTCAAACCATTCCAACCTTTGCCTGTTACCCAGTTTCAAAGTCACTTCCATGTCTTTGGCTATCTTTATAGTAGTATCCCACTCTACCAGTACCAATTTACTGTATTATTGAGTTCATTCTCACACCGCCTAAGACTGAATAATTTATTAAGGAAAGAAGTTTAATTGGCTCACAGTTCCACATGGCTGGGGACACCTCAGGAAACTTAGAATCATGGCAGATGGGGGAAGCAAGAACTTCTTCAAAAGGCAGCAGAAGGAAGAAAAGAAAACTGAGGGAAAGCCCCTTATAAAATCATCAAATCTCATGGTAACTCATTCACTATTATGAGAACAGCATGGAGGAAACTGCCCCCATAATCCAATTATCTCCCTCCATTGACACGTGGGGATTGCAGGTCTCTCACTCCACACGTGGGTATTACAAATCGAGATGAAATTTGGGTGATGGCACAGAGCTAAACCGTATCACCTTTGTTTTGATTTTGAGAGAAAAGTCTTCAGATTTTTCTCATTAAATGTAATATTACTTGTAAATAATTTATAGATACTCCTAAATTTTTGGTATTCATAATTTGCTGAGAACAATTATCATTAAATGGATGTTGATATATGTCAATTCATTTTCAACATCTATTAAGATTACATAGATTTTCTTCTGTAGTCTGTTTGTCAATTACACTGATAAATTTATAGTGTATTTTTAAAAAATTTAGGGGGTTCAAGTGCAGATTTTAAACATGCATATATTACATAGTGAATAGTAAATTTTGTCCCCAATAGGTATTTAGTCAATTCTCAGCTACCTCCCACCCTCCAACCTTTGTAGTCTTCAATGTCTGTTATTCTACTCTGCATGTCCTGATGTACTCATTGTTTAGCTCCCAGCTATAAGTGAGAACATGTGGTTTTGACTTCCTATTTCTGAGTTATTTCACTTAGGATAATAGCCTACAATTCCATCCATGTCACTGTAAAATACATGATTTCATTCGTTTTATATAGCTGAATAGTTTTCCATGAAACAAATACACACACACACACACACACACACACATTTTCTTTATCCAATTCTCTGTTGATGGTCATTTAGGTTGACTTCATGTTTTTGCTATTGTGAATAGTGCTGCAATGCAGACATAAGGGCAGGTATCTTTTTGATACAACAATTTATTTTCCTTTGTGTATATATCATTAGTGAGATTGTTGGATCAAATGGTAGTTCTAATACTCATTCTCTGAGAAAACTCCATATTGTTTTCCATAAAGATTGTACTATTTTACATTCTTATCAACAGTGTATAGGGTTCTCTTTTCTTTCCTTCCTTAGCAATATCTGTTTGTTTGTTTTTCACTTTTACACAGTAGCCACTCTAAGTGGTGTAAGATGGTATCTCACTGTGGTTATAATTTGCATTACTTTGATGATTAGTGATATTGATAACTTTTCCATATGTTGACCATTTGTATATCTGCTTTTGAAAAATGTCTGTTCATGTCCTTTGTTCACTTTTTCTTAGTATTATTTGTTTGGTTCTTCTTGAGTTGTTTGAATTTCTTCTAGATTCTGGATATTATTAGCCCTTTGTAAGATGCATAGTTTTCAATTTTGTTTTCTATTCCGTAGGTTGTCTGCTGACTCTGTTGATTGCTTCTTTTGCTGTATAGAAGCTTTTTTAGTTTAATTGAGTCTCATTTGTTTACTTTTGGCTTTGCTCTGTTTGCTTCTGAGGACTTGGTCACAAATTATTTGCTTAAACCAATGTCCAGAGAGTTGTATTTAGCTTTTCTTTGAGGATTTTTATGGTTTCAGATCTTATATTTAAGTCTTTAATCCATCCTGAGTTAAATTTCATTAATATATGGTGAGAGGTATGAGTCTAGTTTCATTCTCCATTGAATCATTCATTTTTCCTCTTGCATTTGTTGAATAGGATGTATTTTCCCTAGTAAACACTTTTGCTGATTTTGTTTAAGATAAGTTAGGTGTAGGTATCTGGCTGTATTTCCTGGTTCTCTATTCTGTTCCATTGATCTATGTGTTTATGTTAATAACAGTAGTATGCTATTTCGGTTAACATAGCCTTGTAGTATAATTTGGAGTCAGGTAATGTGATGGACTGCAGCTTTGTTCTTTTTGCTTAGGATTGCTTTAACTACTCGGGTTCTGTTTTGATTCCCTATGAATTTCAGAATTGTTTTTTCTAATTCTATGGAAAATGACATTGGTAATTTGATGGGGATTGCATTGAGTCTGTAGATTTATTTGTGCAGTATGGTCATTTTAATGATTTTAATTCTTCCAACTCATGAACATGGGATGTTTTTCTATTTGTTTTTGTCATTTACAATTTCTTTCATCAGTGCTTTGTAGTTCTCTTCGTAGAGATCTTTGACCTCCTTAGCTAAATATATCATAGCCATATTTTGTAGCCATTGTAAATGGGATTGCCTTCTTGATTTGATCATTGGGTAGATCATTATTTGTGTATAGAAACACTGCTGATTTTTTTATGTTTATTTTGTATTCTGAATCTTTTTGTTTGTTTGTTTGTTTGTTTGTTTTGAGACGGAGTTTCGCTCGTTACCCAGGCTGGAGTGCAATGGCGCGATCTTGGCTCACCGCAACCTCCGCCTCCTGGATTCAGGCAATTCTCCTGCCTCAGCCTCCTGAGTAGCTGGGATTACAGGCACGCGCCACCATGCCCAGCTAATTTTTTTTGTATTTTTAGTAGAGACGGGGTTTTACCATGTTGACCAGGATGGTCTTGATCTCTTGACCTCATGATCCACCCGCCTCGGCCTCCCAAAGTGCTGGGATTACAGGTGTGAGCCACCGTGCCCGGCCTCTGAATCTTTACTCAATACATTTTGGAAATCCATGAGATTTTTGGTGCTGTCTTTAGGGTTTTCTAGACATAAAATCAAATCCATCAGCACAAAGGGACAATTTGACTTCCTCTTTATTAATTTTCTTGCATTTTCTTGCCTGATTTCTCTAGTGAGGACTTTCAGTATTATGTTGAATAAGAGTGGTGACAGTAGGCATCCTTGTCTTTTCCAGTTTTTAGAGGGAATTGCTTCAAGTTTTCCCTATTAAGAATAATGTTGGCTCTGGGTTTATTATATATGACCTTTAATACTTTTAGGCATGTTTCTTCTATGGCTAGTTTGTTGAAGATTTTTATCATGAAGGAATGCTAAATTTCATTGAATGCTATTTTTGCATCTATTTATATGATTATATGGTTTTTGTCCTTAATTTTGTTGATGTGATGCATCACATTTATTGATGCAGATGTTGAACCATTCTTGCATCCCTGGGATAAATCCCACTTGATAATGGTATATATTATTTTTTTGATGTGCTTTTGGAGTTAATATTATAGTATTTTACTGAGGATTCCTTTGTGTATTTTCATCAGTGATACTGGTCTGTAGTTTTCTTTTTTGGTTGTGTCCTTGTCTCGTTTTGGTATCAGTGTATTACTGACCTTGTAAAATTAGTTGGTAGGTATTCCCTTCTCCTTGATATTTTCAGAATGCTTTCAGAAAAATTGGAATTAGTTTTTCTTGGCATGTTTGCTAGAGTTTAGCTGTGAATCCATCTGGCCCTGGGCTTTTTCTTTTGCTTGGGAGATTTTATATTACTGAATCATCTTGCTACTCATTATTGATCTGTTCAGGAGTTCGATTTCTTCCTGATTCAATCTCAGGAGGCTATATGTTTCCAGGAATTTTTCCATCTCCTCTAGATTTTTCAGTTTGTGGGTGTATAGTTGTCTGTAAAAGTCTTTGATGATACAGTAATCAATTTTATGTTGTTGATCAGCCTAGGGAAAACCATGTTTGGTCACAATGCATTATCTTCTTTTATATATTGCTTCATTCAATCTAATAATATTTTATTGACAAATTTTGTGTCTATGACCATCTGGAATACTGGTTTGTAGTATCTCTCTTTTTAATGTATTTGATTTAGGTTTCAGGGTAATGTTGGCTTCATTAAATGAGTTGGGAAGATGTCTTTCTGCTTCCTGGAGAGATAATATAAATTAGTATAAGTTTCAATAGGAACCATGTGAAACAAGAGTTGTTTAAGGTTTTAAACTAGTAATTCATTTATTAAAAGAGATATAACACTACTAAGTATTCTCTTTCTTCTTGCATAAGTACTGGTAATTGTTGTGTCTCAATGAATTGGTCTATTTATCTATGTTTTGAATTTGCATGACTAGGGTTCTTTACAGTACTCCCTAATTGTCCATTAAATAATTGTGATATTTACAGTGATGTCCCTGAAGTGATACTTTTTATTCAAATAATTTGTTTCTTCTCCATCTTTTCCTGAGGCCAGCTAGCACTTTATTATCTTTATTGATCTTAAAAAATAAAACAAAGTTTGGTTTCATTTATTTTCTCTATTTTCTAATTTCACTTTTATGGATTTTTCTCATCTCTTTATTATTTTATTCTTGGCTTCTGTAGGTTTAGTTTGCTCTTATTTCTTCTAGAAAGATAAAAAAAGAATAAGTTTTCTCTTATTTTTTCAAGGTGGAAGTTTAAATTTATCTGAAATGTTTTTCCTTAAAATGCGCATTTTAATGGCATAAAATTTTCTACAAAGATGACTGTATCTGCATCCCATATGTATTAACACATTGTATAGTTTAAAATCTATTCAATGTACATTTTGTACTAACTTTGAACCAACCACTATTTAGAACTGCATTATTTGATTTTCAATAATTTGGGGGATTTTCTTGACATTATTTTTTGTTATTGACAGCAGGTTTAATTTTACTTGGGTCATATGACCAAAGAAGATACTTCTGTTACTTCAATTCTCCTTAATTTGTTAATGTTTGGGTCATAACCCAGGATATGGTTTGTTTTGGCAAACGTGTTATGTGTAATACAAAATAACAAAAGAATAGTTATTCTGATGATGTTGGATGGATTGTTCTCTAAATGTTTATTTCATTAAGATTTTCTATTTATTTTGTCAAAGAATAGAAAAGAAACAAAAGAGATAAATGAGAGAAGAAACAAAAAATGCAATTAGAGACTTTAACTGAAAGAAGAATGTTGAAGTCTTAAATTGTAATTTTTGATTTATCTCTTTCTTATTTGTTCTAGCTAAACACATCAACTATAAAATAGAAATTGTCAGATTGGTTTAAATTGCAACACCAAACTATTGTCTACTAGAAACCCATTTAAAATACACTAATAAGATATGTTTAAAGAAGAAAAGATAAAGAAGTTATACCATAGAAAAACTAATAAAAAGATTGGTATACATAATAATATCAGAGTAAATTACAAGACAAGAAAATTAGAAGTGATAATAAGGAACATTGAATAATGATGGAAAAACACATCAAGAAGATAAAACTATCAAAAATGTCTGTACATGTAGCAACAATGCTTCAAGATATATGAAGTATTGTTTTCTACTGAAGTATTATTCATATACATTACAATTACTCTATTTTAAGAGTAGAGCTTAGGGGCTGTGCAAAGGGGAAAACAGGTAGCTATAATCAACAGGCAGATGAACTACCTATAATCAATAAGTAGTTATAATCAAATTTCAGTTAAGCAAGATGAATAAAACCTAGAGATTTGCTGAATAACATTGCATTACAGTCAGCAATAATGCGATGTACACTTAACAACATGCTAAAATGTAGATCTCATATTTGTTTTTATCACAATAAAATGATATTTTAAAAAGAACATAAATGAATTTTAATAATTATATATAACTGTGTACCCACCACCATAGTAAAGGTACAAAACAGTGCCCTCATCCTAAAAGGTTTTCTCCTATCTTTTCTGCAACTGATCCTACAACCTGTGCACACCTTCTTCTATCCCAGGCCACAGGAAATCATTGATTGCTCTGTTAAAACAAGTTTTATATTTTCTATTTCAAATTAAAATAATCATAAGAAATTATCTCTTTGATTTGAATTATTTTACCAATAATACTTTTTAAAGTTACTCTGTGTTGTGATGTTTATTGTGTTTCTTTTTCTGACAAAATAGTGTTTCACTTTAAGGATGTGTCATACTAGTTTACTGTTCATCAGTTGCTGGATGTATTAAATCTATGTTTTACTTAGTATGAATAATCCTCCTATGAATATTTGCAGAAATATCTTTGTGTTAACAGATGCAATCATTTCTCTTGGATAAATACCTAAGATTGAAATTACTTGGTCATATATTTTTAACCTTTCAAAATACATCCATCATTTTTCCAAATGCTGAACTTTTCCTAAAATGCTATACCATTTTACCTTTCCATTAGCAATGTATGACATTTTCAGATGCTCTATATCATCAACAATTGATATTAATAGGCCTTTTAACTTTCATCTCATCAGTATATAATGCAATTTCATTTTGATTTCAATTTGTATTTGTCTGATGTCATCATCTTTTTATGTGCTTATTGTCTATTTTTATATATTATTCATTTTGTAAAGTCCTCAAATCTTCTGCCCACTTTTAAGGCATATTTTCTCCTTATTATTGACTTGTAAGAGTTCTTTTTGTATAAAGGATATAAACCCTTGGTTTGTACATAGAGTTCTGAATCTGTCAAGAAGTTAATTTGGGCATTGTTTTATTTTATATTTTGTGATTTTAGGGTTCTCTCTAAAAGAGTCTTTGCATAACCTAAAGAAACAAATGCTTTTACCTATTTTTTACATAAGATATTTTTTAACATTATTGCCAGTATTTACGACAAAGTTTGCATTGACCCTGTATCCTGATTTCTTGGACAGTCTCTTATTAGTTTTAGTAGGCTTTTTGTAGATGTGTTAGCATTTTCTGTGTTAATAATCATCTACACTTAAAACAATTTTGCTCCACAATTTAAAAACTTTATGCTCTTTTTTGTCTTGTCTTTTTTTTAACAAAAACAGTAGGATCACACATACTTCTCTTATCCTCAAACTTGGTAGTAAATCATTCAGTTTCGTACCAGTAAGTACAATGTTAGCTGTAGGTAATTTTTAAGATACCATTTATCAGTTCTAGTTATTTTTCTTTACTTCCTAATTTATAGTTTGATTATAAATGAAATATACATTTTGTCAAATTCTTTTCCTGCATTCATTAAAATAATAACTTTGCTCATTTACTCTATTAAAGTGGTAAAATACATTGATTTATCTTTGAATATTTAACCTTTTAGATAAACATCACTTGATCAAATGCCTTGCTATTTTAATGTTTTGTTGAATTTATTTGCTAAAATTTTGTTTAAAAGATTTCTGTCTATGATCATGAAGGATATTGATCTATAATCTCTTTTCTTACTAGGACTTTGTCTAACTTTCATACAAGAGAAATGCTAGCATCATTAAATGAATTGAGAAGTGTTCCCTCCTCTTCTATTTTCTGTAAGAATTTGTATGTGTTCTATTATTTCTTATTGAAATATGTATCATAATTGACTAGAAAATTAATTTAGTATAGAGTTTCCTTTATACTAAGTTTTGGAAAACAAACTCAATTATCTTATTTTATATGGAGTTATTCATATTTTCTACTACATTTTGCCTGATCTAGAAACCCTCACTCCCAGCTTTCACTTTGTTTGCTAAGAAGTCTGAGCTCTTAATTACCATATCCTTCTCAAAGTGTAGCTATTTTGATGACACATTTACCATCAAAATTAAGTAAAGAAATAAGAAGAAATACCCAACTGGATCACTTCAATGTTAGTTCTCCATGCCTCCATAAGCAGTACTAAGGCACACATATACGTTCCTACAATTTTCAATTAAAATTTTATTGAAAATCCTATCAGGTAAAACAAGCCCAATTCCCTCTGGTTATAATAATCAATTATCACTGCTAGAATGATGATTTCTTCCCTGAAAGTCTCTTGTTAGAAGGAGTATGAAATGGCCAAGTATCAGCCATTGTTTAAAGAACTCTTATTTTGTCTACTGTGGATATGTCACACCTCTCACAACCAGAAACTCTAAACCCATACAGGAAAAGAAAATTACCCAAGTGAGTCACTGAGAATAATGATAAGGAGAACTTCCATTCCTGTGTTCTAGAACCTATTGGTTTTACCTGTTGGAAGCATGTTACTATGTAATTGTCAATGTTATGGAGGACATTCTGCATTTAAAATATGGCATCTCCCCTTTGGAGAAAATCTTCTCTAAAATGGCAACACAGCTGACCTCTAGGAGACTCTTCTATCACAGGCTCAGGCTGGAAGTTACTGGTTGATGAGATTTATAGTGAGACCAGTTGATTCTATGGTCATGTAACCACTACCACACTTCTTTTGCTGTAAAGTGGATTGCCTGGTCCAAAGAGTTATTATGCATGATACTGTACTGCTGGTTCAAACACTGTCAGTTTTCTGATGTTGTACTGGATAAAACTGTTCAAAAACAAAAGACAAACCCATGCTTGGAGTATGTATCAGATCTAGTCATGATAAATCACTGCCTCCTCCAGGCTGGAAGATGTCCAATGTAGTCAACTTATCACTGAATTGGTAGCAGATTTCCTGGATAGATATTGCCCTATCAGAAATTCAGCACTGATTTCAGTGTCTTCCAGGTCATTTAGCCATGAAGTCAATATATTAGTCTTGGTGGTAATGCATGCTCTTTGGCCCAGTCTAAGCATTCATATTCATATTCATGTGTACTTTATATATATCCTGACTGGTCCAACACTAGGAAGACCAATGGCAGAGGCTAGCTAGTGCTGACCCATCAAGTCATTCTTCTAGTTGGCTGCATAATACCTTTTCTGCAGTAGAAGCTCTCTGGTGGGCTAATGACACCATATGTGACACAAACACTTTGTGCCCATTCTCTAAGTTTCCCATTTCCCCCCTTTCGAACAGTCCTTATCCCTGAATTTCAAATGTTTTCCTTTCTAGATCCCTGACTAACCAGTCAAGCTTTCGACCATTGTCCAAGAATCTATAAATATTCTTTCTGTGGGATGTGGCATGTTAATGATGTTCACAAATTATTTGACACTACTGCCATTGAGAGGTGAATTTCATTTATTATCCTCTTGAATTTGGGCTGGCCTTAACTCTATTTTGACCAACAGATTATGGGAAAGTAAATTCTACTGCAATTGTGGCTAGCAGTTTCTGGCTTAGTCACTTGTTGCCCTCAGCTGCCATGGAAGAATTCCAAAGCCCCAGAGGACAGGCTGCACTGTTGATTTCAGTGATGCCCCCTCAACAATGTACTGCTTTGGTAAATGGAGTGTTGTTGAAGGCTTTCCCATAAAACACAATCATCTGGAAAGCTTTCAGGTTTGATGTAGTATGTGCAATCTAGCATGCCCAATTCTGACACTTTGGTTCCTTCTTCCAGCATCTATTACTGCAGTTATACATTTCTACTTTCCTTAATCTAGGCCACTGTTTTCCCAAAACTCCCAAGGATCTTTGTAACAGTAAGTTTATTATTATATCCCAGGATCCTTGGAAAGGCATTAAAATATCGTGGAAGACTGCTTTATTGTGATAACATTTCTATTCCTCATTCTTATGTCTTAGCCTCCTTGATTCAGAGTCCTCAAGTTATTTTTCTGTAAATATTTCCCTGGCTTCTGCTGCATATATTGATCAGGTTCTGTATTTTAGTGTAGAGGCCCTTTTTCTCTTAGTAGTCTCAGCACTTTCTCAGCCAAGTTTTGTATTGACTTAACTGTTACTATTAGACTGCTATCCTGGAAAGGAAGTATGGGTAGATCCTGAAGGGATAATTATCTTTCTAGAAAAGCAGAACCTCTCCATGATATTCAAGAATTGTGTAAGCACTAGCTAACTTTTAATAGAAAAAAAGTAGGCCAATTTTGCAGGCCAAAAGATCCATGAAAATTCCAAGAATTTCTAGTACATCAATCCAGATGACGCCATTCTATGGCAAAATTCCACTGTTTGCAAATTCAGGGCCTTTACCTTGAAGTCTACAAAAGATGGAGTTGAAAATGTAACCTCACTTGGATTTCCCTTAATTTTATAAATAAGCTCTAGGCCTGATCATCTTTGTTTTCCTTCTGGGTGCAGAATATGTGCTATGCTGCCAAATTGGCTGTCTTTCGCACTTTTAACTGGTAATTAATCACTCCCACCTTTTATTCCCTTTCTCTAAAGCAATATTGGTTCCAGCAATAGCCATCCAATTCCATATAGAGTTCTTATAGTTACTATTTCTCTTTTGCCTTTAAGCAATCCACTTGTTTTCACTGGTGTCCCTTTTTCAGTTTACCACTAAACTGAAGTTCTTAGTAACTATATCATAATTACGTCAGGGGTGGTCAGTGCCCCACCAAACCACCTCTAAATAGGTCATTATTGCTGATTGATCTAATTTCAGGATTGCAATCTAGAATCTGCTTCCTTCAACCACTTCTGGTACCAGCTGTTGCAGGTCAGGTTTTCTCAGAAGCAGACTCTGAGATGAATATTTGCATACAGGAAGTTTATAAAGAGGTACTATCTCTCTCTCTCTCTTTTTTTTTGTAGTACATTGTTGAGTTAATTATTGTTATTATTATTTAAGTTCGGGGATACATGTGTAAGTTCGCTATACAGGTAAACTTGTGTTATGGGGGTTTGTTATACAGATTATTTTGTCACCCAGGTATTAGGCCTAGTACCCATTAGCTATTTTTCTTGTCCTCTTCCTCCTCTCACCCTCCATCCTCCAAGGCCCCAGTATGTGTTGTTCCCCTCTATGTGTCCATGTGTTCTCATCAGATAGCTCCCAGTTATAAGTGGGAACATGCAATATTTGGTTTTCTCTTCCTGACATAGTTTGCTAATGATAATGGCCTCCAGCTCCATCCATGTTTCTGCAAAGGACCTGATCTCATTATTTTTTATGGCTGTCTAGTATTCCATGTTATATATGTACCATATTTTCTTATCCAGTCTACAACTGATGGACATGTATATTGATTCCGTGTCTTTGCTATTGCGAATGGTGCTGTGATAAACATGCAAGTAGTAGTGTCTTCTTGGCTGAATACTGTATTTTCCTTTGGGTATACAGCCAGTAATGTGATTGCTCAAATGGTATTTCTGTTTTTAGGTCTTTGATGAATCACCACCATTCAGTCTCTTCCACAATGACTGAACTAATTTACACTCCTACCAAGAGTGTATGAATGTTCCTTTTTCTCTGCAACCTCACCATCATATTTTACGGTTTTTGTTTTGTTTTTGAGACAGGGTCTTGTTCTGTTGCCAGGCGCCAGGCTGGAGTGCAATGGCGCAATCTTGGCTCACTGCAATCTCCACCTCCTAGGTTCAAGCAATTCTCCTTCCTCAGCCTCCCGAGTAGCTGGGACTACAGGCATACGACACCACGCCCAGCTAATTTTTGTATTTTTTAGTAGAGACGGGGTTTCACCATGTTGGCCAGGATGGTCTTGATCTCTTGACCTCGTGATCTGCCTGCCTCGGCCTCCCAAAGTGCTGAGATTACAGGCTTGAGCCACTGTGCCAGCCACATTTTGACTTTTTAATAGTAAGGCATTCTGACTAGTGTGAGATGGTATCTCATTGCAGTTTTGATTTGCATTTCTCCAATGATCAGTAATGCTGAGCTTTTTTTCATATAAATTTTGGCTGCATGGTATGTCTTCTTATGAAAAGCGACTTCATGTTCTTTGCCCACTTTTTAGTGTTTTTTTTCTGGTATGTTTGTTTAAGTTTCTTATAGATGATAAGTATTAGACTTTTGTCAGATGCATAGTTTGCAAAAATTTTCTCTCATTTTGCAGGTTGTCTGGTTGCTTTGTTGAAAGTTTCTTTTGCTATGCAGAAGCTCTTCCTTGTGATGGAAGTGATGAAAGCAGAATTGGGCAGAAGCAGCTCTAGCAATAGCACAACAAATATGCCTTGCTTTGAGGCAAGGGTGCCAGATGAGCCAATATTTCATATTTATGTTTATGTATATAATTAAGTATGAATTTATATTTGGTGGAGAAAATGGAACATAGGAAAAAAAGAGGGCAGTTTATAGTATTAAGGCACATGCACATAAATGTTACACGGGTCATTTGGTCATTCAAACACCTGTTTTAGGCTAATACCTTTTTGGTTAAGATGGTCAGAAAGCTAGAATATTTTTATTTTTGTGATAAAAGAAAACCTGTTGATAGTTAAAGTAAAACTGCATATGACCTTTTCTCAATACAAATACTGCCTCATTCTGTAAAACTGCAAATCCACAGAGAAATCTGTATCACTTTGAGCTTATGTAAGGAAATGGAAAATAACAAAAGATTTTTGCTCAAGTAAACCATCAACTTGGTTTTCACCAAGTGGTAGAGATATGTACAACAGTAAAGTGTATCTGCATGCCTAGCGTAGTACTCTGTAACTCATGTATATAAACAAATACATGCAACTGAATATCTACATGTGATTTTGAGTAGTAAAAAGAGGAAAAAAATATGCTATTTTATTCTTCATCACTGGTATGAACAGGAAGCACAGTACTGCCAAAGAATAATGATTTAATTTTTTCTTGTCACTCTGTCAATACAGCATTCAGTCTAATTGAAAAGCAGTTCTTTTCTTGTTAAAGAGGTCAACATTCATACTTTATTGTGGTGTTCAGTTCTCAGTTATTAATAGTTCTCTTGACATCTTATTGGGGACGCTTTCAGACTCAAGATTAAACAATATATATAAATCTCTTTATAGTATTCAAAATATATATTTTGTTCACATAAACTATTATTTCTATTATCTTCATTTTGTATAGCACACAATGAATTATATAAATTATTATTAGCAGGCCCTCAGAGAGGATAATTTTCTACAAAGAAAGTAGCCAGATTTAAAAAAAAGTTGGAAACAAACTGGCAATATGGTCAAATAGGAACAGTTCCTGTCTGCAGGTCCCCGTGAGATCAGTGCAGAAGGTGGGTTATTCCCACATTTCCAACTGAGGTATCAGGCTCATTTCATTGGGACTGGTTATATAGTGGGTGCAGCCTATCAAGGATGAGCCAAAGGAGGGTGGGGCATTGCCTCACCCAAAAAGCATGAAGGGTCAAGGAATTCCCTCCCTAGCCAAGGGAAGCCCTGAGGGACTGTGCCATAAGGAACAATGCACTCCAGCCCAGATACTGTACTTTTCCCCCAGTCTTCACAACCCATAGAACAGGAGATTCCATCGGATGCCTATGCCACCAGGTCTCTGGGATTCAAGCACAAAACTGGATGGCCATTTGGGCAGACACCAAGCTAGCTGCAGGATTTTTTTTTTTCTTTTTTCATACCCCAGTGATGCCTGGAATGCCAGCAAGACAGAGCTGTTCCCTCCCCTGGAAAGGGGGCTGAACCCAGGGAGCCAAGTGGCCTAGCTCAGCAAAGCCCACCCCCACAGAGCCCAGCAAGCTAAAATCCACTGGCTTGAAATTCTTACTGTCAGCACAGCAATCTCAAGTCAACCTGGGATGCTCAAGCTTGGTGAGGGAAGGGGCAACCACCATTACTAAGGCTTGAGTAGGTGTTTTTCCACTCACAGTGTAAACAAAGCCACAAGGAAGTTCAAACTGGGCAGAGCCCACTGAACTTGCAGCTCGGCAAGGTTGCTATATCCAGACTCCTTTCAAGATTTCTCTTCTCTAGGCAGGGCATCTCTGAAACAAAGGCAGCAGCCCAGTCAGGGACTTATATATAAAACTCCCACCTCCCTGGGACAGACCACCTGGGGTAAGTGGCTACTGTGGGTGTCATTTCAGCAAACTTAAACATTTCTGCCTGATGGCTCCAAAGAGAGCAGCGGATTTCCCAGCACAGTGCTCAAGCTCTGCTAAGGGTCAGACTGCCTCCTCAAGTGGGTCTCTGACCCCCATGCCTCCTGACAGGGAGACACCTCCCAGCAGGGGTCGACAGACAACTCATACAGGAGAGCTCCAGCTGGCGTCTGGCAGGTGCCTCTTCAGGACAAAGCTTATGAAGGAGAAAATAGGCAGCAATCTTTGCTTTTCTGCAGCTTCTGCTGGTGATACACAGGCAAACAGGGTCTGGAGTGGAGCTTCAGCAAACTCCAGCAGACCAGCAGCAGAGAGGCCTGTTAGAAGGAAAACTAACAAACAGAAAGAAATAGCATCAACATTAACAAAATGGATGTCCACACAGAAACCCCATTTGAAGGTCACCAACATCAAAGACAAAAAGTAGATAAATTCACAAAGATGAGGAGAAGCCAGCACAAAAATCCTGAAAATGAGTACACCTCTTCTCCTCCAAAGGATCACAACTCCTTGCCAGCAAGGGAACACAACTGGAAGGAGAATGACTTTGATAATTGACAAACATAGGCTTCAGAAGGTGAGTAATAACAAACTCCTCCAAGCTAAAGGAGCATTTTCTGACCCAATGCAAGAAAGCCAAGAACCTTAAAAAATGGTTAGAGGAATTGCAAACTAGATTAACCAGTTTAGAGAAGAACATAAATGACCTGATAGAGCTTAAAAACGTAGCACAAGAACTTTTTGAGGCACACACAAGTATCAAAAGCCAAATCAATAAAGCAGAAGGAAGGATATCAGAGATTCAAGATGAACTTAATGACATAAAGCATGAAGACAAGATTAGCGAAAAAAAAAATAAAGAGGAATGAACAAAGTCTCCAAGAAATATGAGACTATATAAAAAGATCAAATCTATGTTTGATTGTTGTATCTGAAAGTGACACTGGACAATGGAATCAAGTTGGAAAACTATCTTTTGGACATTATCCAGAAGAACTTCCCCAATCTAGCAAGACAATCCAACATTCAAATTCAGAAAATACGGAGAACATCACAAAGATACTCCTCAAGAAGAGCAACCCCAAGACAAAATCATCAGATTCACCAAGGTTAAAATGAAGGAAAAATGTTAAGGGCAGCCAGAGAGAAAGTCAGGCCCACAGAGGGAAGCCCATCAGACTAACAGTGAATCTCTCCACAGAAACCCTACAAGCAAGAAGAGAGTAGGGGCAAATAGTCAACATTATTAAGGAAAAGAATTTTTAACCCAGAATTTCATATGCAGCCAAACTAAGCTTCATAAGTGAAGGAGAAATAAAATTCTTTACAGACTAGCAAATGCTGAGAGATTCTGTCATCTTCATACCTGCCTTACAAGAGCTCCTAAAGGAAGCATTAAATATCAAAAGGAAAAACCAGTATATGCCACTGCAAAAACATGCCAAACTGTAAAATCCATCAACACTATGAAGAAACTGCATTAACTAATGGGCAAAATAACCAACTAGCATCATAATGACAGGATCAAATTCACATATAATAATATTAACCTTAAATGTAAGTGGGCTAAATGCCCTAATTAAAAGACACAGACTGGCAAATTGGATAAAGAGTCATGACCCATCGGTGTGCTATATTCAGGAGATCCATATCACATGCAAAGACACACATAGGCTCAAAATAAAGGGATGGAGGAATATTAACAAAGCAAATGAAAAGCAAAAAAAGAAGGGGTTGCAAAAAAAAGGGGGGTTGCAATCCTAACCTCTGATAAACAGACTTAAAATCAACGAAGTCAAAAAAAGACAAACAAGGGCATTACATAATGGTAAAGGGATCAATGCAACAAGAAGAGCTAACTATCCTAAATATATATGCACCTAATACAGGAGCACTTGGATTCAAAAAGTTCTTAAAGACCTACAAAGAGACTTAGTCTCCCACACAATAATAGTGGGAGACTTGAATACCCATCTTAGTATTAGACAGATCAATGAAACAGAAAATTAACAAGGACATTCAGGACTTGACCTTATCTCTGTACCAAGTGGACCTAAAAGACATCTATAGAACTCTGGACACTAAATCAACAAAATATACATTCTTCTTAGTACCAAATTGCACTTATTCTAAAATGGTCAATTCTAAAGTGGTCACATAATTAGAAAAAAAACACCCTTGAGCAAATGCAAAAGAATGGAAATAATAACAATCAGTCTCTCAGACTACAGTGCGATTAAATTAGAACTCAGGATTAACAAACTCACTCAAAATTGCACAACTACATGGAAACTGAACAATGTGCTCCTGGATGACTACTGGATAAATAACAAAATGAAGTCAAAAATAAAGATGTTCTTTGAAACCAATGAGAACAAAGACACAATACACCAGCATTTCCGGGACACAGTAAAAGCAGTGTTTGAAGGGAAATATATAGCACCAAACACCCACAGGAGAAACCAGAGAAGATATAAAATTGACACTAACACCACCATTAAAGGAACTAGAGAAGCAGGAGCAAATAAATTCAAAAGCTAGCAGAAGACAAGAAATAACTAAGATCAGAACAGAACTGATGACACTAAAAACCTTTAAAAAAATCAATGAATAGAGAAGATAGTTTTTTGAAAAGATTAACAAAATGGATAGACTGCTAGCCAGACTAATAAAGAAGAAAAAAGAGAAGCTCAAATAGACATAATAAAGGATGATACAGGAGATATCACCACTGATCCCACAGAAATACAAACTAACATCAGAGAATACTATAAACACTTATACACAAACCAGAAAATCTAGAAGAAATGGATAAATTTCTAGACACATACACCTTCCAAAGACTAAACCAGGAAGAAGTCGAATCCCTGAGTAGACCAATAACAAGTTTTGAGATCGAGGCAGTAATTAATAGCCCATAAAACAAAAAAAGCCCAGGACCAGAAGGATTCACAGCCAAATTCTTTCAGAGGTATAAAGAGGAGCCGGTACCATTCCTTCTGAAACTATTCCAAACAATAAAAAGACAGGGACTCCTCCCCTAACTCATTTTATGAGGCCAGCTTTATCCTGATACCAAAATCTGGAAGAGACACATCAAAAAAGAAAATTTTAGGCCAATATTCCTGATGAGCATTGATGCAAAAATCCTCAATAAAATACTGACGAACTGAATCAAGCAGCACATTAGAAAGCTTATCCACACATTCAAATTGGCTTCATCCCTGGGATGCAAGGCTGGTTCAACATACGTAAATCAACAAACAGAATCCATCACATAAACTGAACCAATGACAGAAGCCACATGATTATCTCAATAGATGCAGAAAAGACCTTTGACAATATTCAACACACCTTCATGCTAAGAACTCTCAATAAGTTAGGTATCAATGGAAGGTATCACAAAATAATAAGAGCTACTTATGACAGACCCACAGCCAATATCATACGGGATGGAAAAAAAGTTGGAAGCATGCCTTTGAAAACTGGCACAAGACAAGGATGCCCTCTCTCACCAGTCCTATTCCACATAGTAGTGGAAACTCTGGCCAGGACAATCGGCAAGAGAAATAAATAAAGTGTATTCGAATAGAAAGAGAAGGTCAAATTTTCACTTTTTGCAGATGACCTGTTTGCAGATGTTAGAAAACCCAGCATCTCAGCCTAAAATCTCTTTAAGCTGATAAGCAACTTCAGCAAAGTCTCAGGAAACAAAATCAATGTGGCAAAGTCAGAAGCATTTCTATACATCAATAACAGACAAACACACAGTCAAATCATGAGTGAATTTTCATTTACAATTGCTGCAAAGAGAATAAAATACCTAGGAGTACAACTTACAAGAGATGTGAAGGACCTCTTCAAGCAGAACTACAAACCACTGCTGAAGGAAATAAGAGAGGATACAAACAAATGGAAAAACATTCCATGCTCATAGATAGGAGAATCAGTATTGCAAAAATGGCCATGCTGCCCAAAGTAATTTATAGATACAGTGTTATCCCCATCAACTTTCTTCACAGAATTAGAAAAAACTACTTTATATTTCATATGGAGCCAAAAAAGATCATGTACACCCATGAAAACCCTAAACAAAAAGAACAAAACTGGAGGAATCACACTACCTGACTTGAAACTATACTACAATGCTACAGCAACCAAAACAGCATGGTACTGACACACACACACACACACACACACACACACACACACACACACATATATATATATAAATGAAACAGATGTATAGACCAACAAAACAGAACAGAGGCCTCAGAGATAATGCCACACATCTACAAGCAGCCGATCTTTGACAAACGTGACAAAAACAAGCCATGGGGAAGAATACCTATTTAATAAATGATGTTGGGAAAACTGGCTAGCCATATGCAGAATACTTAAACTGGACCCTTTCCTTATACCTCATACAAAAATTAACTCAAGTTGGATTAAAAACTAAATGTTAAGACCTAAAACCATAAAAACCCTGGAAGAGGGCTTGGTACAGTGACTCAGGCCTGTAATCCCAGCACTTTGGGAGGCCAAGACAGGTGGATCACGAGGTCAGGAGTTTGAGACCAGCCTGACCAACATGGTGAAACTAAAATTACAACAATTAACCAGGTGTGGTGGTATGCACATGTAATCCTAGCTACTCAAGAGGCTGAAGCAGGGAAATTGCTTAAACCCAGTAGGCAGAGGTTGCAGTGAGCCAAGATTGTGCCACTGCACTCCACCCTGGGCAACAGACTGAGACTGCATCTAAAAAAAAAAAAAAAAAAAATCCTAGAAGAAAACCTATGCAATTCTATTCAGAACATAGGCATAGACAAAGACTTAATAACTAAAACACAAAAAGTAATGGCAGCAAAAGCCAAAATTGACAAATGGGATCTAATTAAATAAAATAGCTTCTGTGCAGCAAAAGAAACTATCATCAGAGTGAACAGATAATCTACAGAATGGGAGAAAATAGTTGCAATCTATCTATCTGACAGAGGGCTAATATCTAGAATCTACAAGGAACTTAAACAAATTTATAAGAAAAAAACAAACAACCCCATCAAAAAGTGGGCAAAGGACATGAACAGACACTTCTTAAAAGAAGACATTTATGCAGCCAACAAACATTTTAAAAAGCTCATCATCACTGTTCATTAGAGAAATGCAAATCAAAACCACAATGAGATACCATCTCATATGAGTTAGAATGGTGATGATTAAAAAGTCAGGAAACAACCGATGCTGGAAAGGATGTGGAGAAATAGAAAGGCTTTTACACTGTTGTTGGGAGTGTAAATCAATCCAGCCATTGTGGAAGATAGTGTGGTGATTCCTCAAGGATCTAGAACCTGAAATACCAATTGATCCAGCAATCCCATTACTGGGTACATACCCAAAAGATTATAAATTTTTCTACTACAAAGACACATGTACATGTATGTTTATTGCAGCACTGTTCATAATAGCAAAGACTCTAACCAACACAAATGGCCATCAATAATAAACTGGATGAAGAAAATGTGGCACATATACACCATGGAATAGTATGATGCCACAAAAAAGATGAGTTCATGTACTTTGCAGAGACATGGATGAAGCTGGATACTATTATTCTCAGCAAACTAAAACAGGAACAGAAAACCAAACACCACGTGTTCTCATTCATAAGTGGGAGCTGAACAATGAGAACAAATAGATATAGGGAGGGGAACATCACACACCACGGCTTGTCAGGGGGTGAGGGGCTAGGAGAGGGATAGCATTAGGAGAAATACCTAATGTAGATGACAGGTTGATGGGTACAGCAAACCACCATGGCAGGTGTGTACTTATCTAACAAAACTGAACATTCTGCACAAGTATCCCAGAACTTAAAGTACAATACTTTTTTTAAAAAAGTCAAATGCAGTATCACAAAAGAAAATGCCTCTAATCATAACAAACAGGTTTTCTCCAAGGAAAATGAAGCAAACCAATCATCAGCTAGTCTCTGCCAATGTATATATGAATAAATAAATAAATATCTCCCCAATTTTGTAAGATTTATATTTTCCTCCCAGATTCACATAAATTGAATTAACTAAAAACAGATGTTCTTATTTAAATTACTTGTTTAGGCTTAAGTTCAAGATATTGAAAACAATTTTTAGTAGAATCAAACTGGAGGATATATCTTAAAAGTTGTAAGCAGACCTTGTAAAATAAATTAATGAGGTTTCCAGTCAAAGTTACTTTGAAAGTTCATGGTTGAAGTGTTCCCTAATCTTCCAGCTCCAATCACTTATAGTACCCTTATTTATAGAGGTATTTTTTAAACTTCGTTGGGGCATAATTTACATATAATAAAAGTACACATTTTAAGTGTAGAGTTTTGACAAATACACATATATATACACACACGTATATTCACATTTATCAGTATGAAAATAAGTTATAGAATGTTTTGTCACCTCTGAAAATACTTCTTCGTATAAATTACCAGCAAATACCCAACCCAGTCCTCATCCCTGAACCTAGTGATTGCTGATCTACTCTTTCTCTATCACTAAAGATTAGAATATTTCATACATCTTCACGCAAATGCATAAATGCAGTATATATTCTTCTGTTATCTAATATATTTCACTAAATGTAATATTTTAAAAGTAAACTTTTAACTTTAGGATAATTTTAAATTTACCAAAAGTTGCAAAGATACTACAAAATGTTCCCACATGCCCAACCGCCAGCTTCCCCTACTGTTAAAACCTTACATTAGTATGGTGTGTTTGCCACTCCTAATCAACCATTACTGATACATTAGTAACTAAAGTCCAAATTTCAAGCAGATGTCTTTACTTTTTGCCTAATGTCCTTTTAGCTATTCCAGGATCCTTATTATCACGTCTCCTTAGGCTACTGTTGGGTGTGTTACTTAGTCAGATTTTCCTTGTTTTTGACAACCTTAACAAATTTGAAGAGTACTGCTCAGATATTTTGTGGAATTTTTTTCAACTGGAATTTTTCTGCAGCATTTTTCTCACAATTAGACTGTTTTTAGTGGTTTTGAGAGGAGAATCACAGAGGTAAAGTGCCATTTTCATCACAAAGTATGGAAACAAAAGTGACTCCATCTTTATGCTAATCTGTCGTGTTGACTTCTGATTAGCCCCAATCCCCTGAACGCCTCCTGGTTTCCGCTATATTTACTGTTACTAGACTAAAAACAAAGCAATTTTGTAGTTACTGCACAAACTAGAGGCTATGACGCATATACCGTTCTTGTCTTTTCTGAAGGGTTGTCTTTAATTGTCTTGCAGAAAAATTTCCTATAAGGAAAGACTCTGAGGAGTAACAGTGTGGAGATCAAACTCTCTTGTAGCCACCCAAGACTGGGCTTCTGCCTGCAAGTTCCCCTAATCAGTCACCCACAACCAATAAACTGGATTTTTCTGCCTCCTTTGGTTTCTTGGCTCCTTCAGCTTTTGGGGGCTACTGTGCATATAGGACCTTTTCACTGAACAAATGGACAGCTAACTAGGAGGAGTCAGGGAGCCAAAGTATGGGGAGGGGGAGAGAGGTATTCATGGAGGCAATCTTGGGGTCCCCTACTCCTCTATGTGGGGTGGTACTGCCCATTTGCCAGATGCTTGTGGACTACAGTGTGAGTATGGGAACACCCCCAGAACACCAGAGAGCCTAGAAAGCTTGTTACTAAAAATTAATAGGATTCATTGTGGTAAGAAAGGTCTTGGAGCTATGACTTTGAGTTTGCTGCTTTTATGATCTGTACGAGTGGCCACAGGTAACTGCTGAGGTGAGTGAAGGAAAGTGGAGAAAGAGTTGCAGTAAGGAAAGGCTATGAGAACTTCCACATCTGTGTTAGTATCTGGTTTGCTGGATAAGCTGGAAACTCAAGAGGCATAGTTGGAAACCTTCGCTTGCCACTCTATATGTCTGTAAGGAAGAAAGCTGCACAGGCTGAAAGTGAAGCATATCTTGCCTAACCAGGCTAGGATGCACATACCTGGATTGCAGCAAACCAATCTGTGAGTGAGATTTTGGCACAGAGGTTTACTCCAAAGATGAAGATAATGATTCCCTCCCCTTGACAGAAAAACTGCTCATGCAGCAGAAAGCAAAATCCAAAACCTTGCAGCACTCAGCAGGATGACTGGACATAACAAAGCTTTTTAAACAGCAGCCAACACCAGGCTTAGCCACTATGGGACACCAATAAGGACTGCATTTCTCTAGAAGGGAGTGAAGGTGAAAATATGAGATAAAGTGCCCCCAGAAGAGACATGTCTCCCTGGGGCAAAATGTGTATGAGGTGAGAGAAGCCATTTCTGATTTTGGAAAAAGGAAATAGGGAAGAAATGAAGTCCAACTGCTCACTAAAGGAAAAATGAAAAAGATAAATAAAGTTTGCTGGATTGAAAAAGGGAGGTCAAAAAGGTCCAGTTAAGATTTCTAGGAAATAAATGTGGCATGATCTGATTTTTGCTGGGGTCCACAACAAACAATAAACATAGACCAGCATCCTAACTCTATGCTGGTGAGTCGTTGGAAAGACATGACCACTGATCAGCAGTTTAGACCCCTTCCTAGTGCCCCAAAAGAAGGAGAAGGAAAAGAAGAAATCCCATTAAAAAGAATGCCAATCTCTGCGTTCCAGGAGTGGTACTCTTTCCCAGCCTAGAGACTAGAGGTGGGGCCAAGCTTGTCTTCATGGAAAAGCTATAGGGGTGACTGAAAGCCCCAGGTGGAACTCACAATCTACCGGAGTTCAAAAACATGCAGAAAACCTTAGCTTTAGTTGACACAGGTGCATAATGCATCTTAATTCATGGAACGAAACCCAGAAAAACAACTGACTAAATGGGCAGCTATAGATGGTCATGTGGGGGCAAATAATCTGAGTGAAACAAACTCCTCCCCTCCTTGGTTTGTGGTGGAGTCCCGTGCTGCTTACTCCACTGTCTTTATCTCACATATTACAGAAAGTATTTTGGATATCAATGGGTTGAGCTTTATAAATGTCTGTGGAGGAATTCTGCCTATGACTCTGGCTGGTAAAAGCTATTTCAACCCTACAACTCCCTCCCCCACAACATATTGTTAAAGTGAAACAATATCATCTTCTTGGTGAGATAGAAGAAATTACAGCCACCATGCAGGAACTGGCCAAACTTAATATTACGCAGCTATCTTAGCGCTCTTTCAACAGTCTAGTATAGCCAGTAAGAAAATCTGATGACATGAACTAAATAAGGTGCTGTCCAAGGTACATACTGCTGTGCCTGATGTAACTCAACTTGCAGAACAAATAACATAGGCACATATTGTGCTGTGTTAGATTTAGTTAATGCCTTCTTTAGCACTCCTTTACACCCTGACTTGTAGGCATTATATTGATGATATTAAGCTAACTTCTGAAGATTTGTCATTGCTAAAGAAACATCTGGATGCATTGTGCACCCTTTTACAATGCAGAGGATGGGCCATCAATTGCCAAAGATATAAGGCATGCCTAAAACAGTATAATAGTTACAAAATTCTCCAGGCCTTTTGGGATATTGGCAGGCTTTTAGTCCACATTTAGCGCAATATTTGCATTCCCTATACAGAATAATAAATGAAGAGATAGTTGGTGTGGGGATAAAGAATGAGAAGAAGCATTTGAGAAGGCTAAAATATTAGCAGCTTAAATACAAGCATTTGATTTTCATTTCCCAGGAGATCAGTGTCTTCAGATGTGACCATAAGGGTTACATCTCACAAGTCCAGCATGAGAAGGAAGTTCCCCTAGGATTCTGGTCACAGCTATGGAAATATGTTGAAATCCACTGTTTCCCAATTGAACAACAGGTCCTGGGCATATACAAAGCTTTGCAGCAAGCTGAACCCATAAGTGCTGCCTTGATAAAAACAGAGAGAACAGGCCTTCCTACTACAGTCTGTCTTGAGGGATTGTTTTCCAGGCCTGCCTCAGCTATTGCTCAGCCTTCACTTTACAAAAGTGGCAAGCATACCTGCAACAATGTAGGGCTGCTTCCACGAGTCCCTTGGGAAATAAACTGAACGCTCAGGGCCAGTACACTATGAGACTATTGCTGCCCTGCTATGGAGCTTTCACAGGTGATGCCTCCAATGACACACAAAGGCATGGCCCTTATCCATAAATATGCTTGGGATTAAGATGGGTCCAGCCAAAATAACCTCTGTGTACAGACAGTAGCAGCATAGCTGTCTGTCCATAGACAGATGCTATTTGGTTTGAGATACAAATGCAGCAGGGCAGTCAATGGGCAGAACTCCAACTGCAGAGTTGTTTAGACCCACAAGCCATGGCTTATAGTTGTCTCTACGGATAGTCGGGCATTACTGAGGCTCTTACAACTTGGCTTGCCCAGTGAGTCCAGGATACCTGGTGTGTGTTTTACAAATCCCTGTTGGGAACTGCCATGTGGAAAGACATTTGGAAAAGTCTACAATAATCCACGGAGAGCCTAATTGTTTATCATGTTTCAGCACAGTTTTTAGATTCACTTCCCCCTGGCAATATGGAGGCTGATACCCTAGCAAATATGAGAACATTGGCTCCCTTGCAATCTTCTAAGATAGTTGATTTGGTAATAAATATAGTGGACATCGCAGTGCATGTGTGGACTGGCAAGCAGCAAAGGGAGCAGGATTGCCCCTCCACTATGAAAATTTAGCAGCAGTAATAAAAAACTGCTTAGTTTGCTCCCACTTATGCCCTTGCTACATCCATGTACATCCGGATATATGCAGGGAACAGCTGTACCTGTGAGAGACCGGTAGATAGAGTACATTAAACCCCTGTTGCCAGTATGCTTGGAAAAAAAATGTGCACTGACATGCTGTGGAATTTTTGCAGGCCTTCCCTTGCAAAAGGGCAAACAAAATAGTCACCATTAATGGCTTGAAGCAACACAGTGTCATGTATGGACACCCTTGATGCATTGTTAAGACTGAGACACCATATTTCAGTGGACATGACATCCAAGATTGAGCCATATAATCCCCAAGCAGTAAGGTTGATTGAAAGGAAACATGGTATTTTGAAGGAAAAACTTCAAGTACTCTCATAGTCCAGTACTTTGCATGGGTGGATGAAGGTTTTGCTTCAAGTCACTAGAAATGTTAATTCATTGAGGAAACACAGGGCTGGCACCATACGAATGACTCAGGGTCACCACAGAGCAGGGTTTGTTAACCAAGACTTGTGAAAAAAAGTCTGACCAGATACACCTCTACTGGTGTTGATTAAAGGTCAACAGCAAACATTATTTGGGACTCCTCAAGATCTTGAGCCAAGGGAAGGGACAACAGAATGAGACTGGCAACTTTCTCAAGGTTAAATAGGGTATTTTTTGCCAGAGAGCAAGGGATTTTCTGGCCAACTAAAGGGGTCTCCGCTGACCCTGTTGGAGTCTGGACCAAGATGTTTCAAATATGAAATTCACTGGAACAGGGTCCCTTTTAAAGTAAACTTTGGTCATCCATTTAACATGGTATTTTGCTCCCCCTGTAACCTGACAGATAATAATGGCAACTTCACCTGTTGGGCAACATGTTTGGTATGCACCCCCATCACATAATCATTGGACTTCCTATGTCCTTCCTGTCTAGCAGAGATGAGGCTCCACAGTTAATTTGCTTGTTCCACCAAGTACCACTAAACACTGTATTTCCTCCAACAGTCATCTGTTTCTGCTGCTGTTCAGTGCTACAAAAAGCCTGTTGCTTTGGACCCTGGGGAACATGGTAGTAAAAGGCATTATTAACTCTATCCTTTGTACTTGGCATAAGTATCATTGCTTGTTGTTCATATTCTTTTGGCTTCTGCTTACAAGTAGAAAATTAACTGATGTAACGTGTCACCAAAACCATTGAAATGACTGTAACACCCTTCCCTTCTGAATGATCAGGGACCATCATGGAAGAGGTGGGCACATGAGCTTGTAAGAGACAGATTAGAGGGGTGGAAACAAAAGATACTTCATCTTGAATGCTAATCCACACCCACTAGCCTCACTCTTCATGCTTTAGGATTGCATGGGTTCGATAAATATGGAGGGTCAATACTGCAGTACACGGAATTGCTTAATTGCCCTAAAAATGGCTGCTAATGCATTCTGATTAGCCCCAATTTAATGAATACATTCTGGTTTCTACTTTATTTACTGTCTCTAGTATAAGAACAAGGCGACATTGATGTTATTGTGTAAATTTTAGGCTATGATGCATATAGCATTCTTGCCTATTCAGAAGGGTAGCTTTTAATTGTCTTGCACAGAACACACATATTCTTTCCTTGCGATATATAAGCCTTGAGTCTAGGGAGTAACAGTATGGAGATGTACCTATCTTGCAGCTGCCCAAGACCAGTCTTCTGTCTGTAAGTTCTCCTAAAAAATCACCTGAAACTGACAAACTGCATTTCTCTGCCTCCTTCTTTGGTTTCTACACTCTTTTGGCATTTAGGGGCTGCTTTGCATACATGGCCTTTTTATGTAACAAATCATATGAAGGGTATGTGCTATGAACCTGACTTTCACTGTTACAGGCCAATAAGCCTGTAAAAAAAGATGTTCTACAGTATTAATCAACACAGCATAAGTGAAATAAATTTATAGTTAGATACCACTCTAATTTCAAAAAAATTTAAATAGCAGTAGGAACTGGCATTCTTCCAGAGAGTGCAGCATGAAAGTACTGCAGATATGGAGAAACAAGTGCTCATGTCACTTTTATTAAGAATATAAAGCAGTTACAAACACTGACAAACTGCTTAGCAGTTTCTTTTAAGATTAGACACATACTTAGCATATGACCAGTAGGCTTTGGAAAATTGTTGGAATATATTCTAGCTTCAACTATAAACTACTATACATTAGTGGGTGACTTTAAATAATTTATAAGAAGATAAAAATGCACCTCAATCTGCTGCACAGAGAATGAATTGTTGTGGAGCATGTGGAAGCAATAATGGTAGGAGGGAAACCATTTAAGTATCATCTGAGCGTCAATGTTGATGGTAATAGGAGTGGAGAAGAAAAGAAATTGATAGTCCAGGACATACTTCAGAGGAGTAAACGGGAATTGAGAATAAATTGAGTATGGGTAGTGAGTTAAGGGAAAGAATAAAGGATTCAAAGATTAGTGTTAAAGTTTTGATTTGAATCAATGGTAAGAACAAAGACAGCATTAACTTGAACTGAAAAACCCTATAGAAGAAGATTTTTTTGCAAATAGAGTTTTATGTATTTTAAATTTGAGATCTTATTTGATGTCTAGGGGAAATATTTAAGTAGACTGCCAAATAAGGATGTCAACCATTTCTCTGGTATATGAATTGCAAATATTTCCCCATGTTAATATTTATCTTTTAATTTGATTATATATCATGTATGACGATATAGTGAACATTTATATTTAAATACACACTATATATTATCTAGAGAAATAAAAATATATTTTCTTATATCTACCTATTCCTTGTAATTGGCATTTCAAAAATAAGACATTCTCTGGATGCTTTAAAACTTCATAGTAGAAATTTTCAAATGCCTTTATCAAATTTCCCAGTAGCTACTGTATTTTCAATTTAGGTTTGTTAAATTTATGCTTTAAGTACTTAAGCACTTGTATTCATATACAAAAGTAAAGTTCAAGAACCGTTAGAGGGAACACAATTATCTGTACTTCAATCACCATGAGTGGAGGAACCCTTGATCAGATATAATATCCTTTTTTTTTCCTTTCTTTCCCAAGATGGAGTCTTGCTTTGTCACCCAGGCTGGAGTGCTGTGGCACGATCTCAGCTCACTGAACCTCTGCCTCCTGGGTTCAAGCAATTCTCCTGCTTCAGCCTCCTGAGTACTGGGGTTACAGGCACCCACCATCACACCCGACTAATATTTTGTATTTTTAGTAGAGACGAGGTTTCACCATGCTGGCCAGGCTGGTCTCAAACTCTTGACCTCGTGATCTGCCTGCCTAGGCCTCCCAAAGTTCTGGGACTACAGGTGTGAGCCACTGCTCCCAGCCTATTTTGTTTTTAATACACATCAACAAAAGAGGCAATAACAAATGTTTCAGAAGTGTGGTATACAATTTGAACATGAATTCTAATACAGAAAGAGGTGGAAGGAAATTTGAAGGGAAGCTCAGCTTACATAATAATGGCTATAGTTCTGATATTTTACTAGTACTGTAGTTTACTTCCTGCAACATGGAAAATAGCTGTAAAAAAATAAGACCATGTTTGTAACTGGCAAGATTATGCTACAAAGAGCTTTGTGGTTGACATACAATTGCCATTAAGGCCTCTGACTCTTTTGTCTGGGTTCATTAGCCTACAAGTAAACTTCAGTTGCTATTTTTCTAATAGAAGTGGGAATTTACACAAAGTTATGCTCATATTTATCAATAAATAAACAAGTTTCTCTTATCACTTTCAGCAAGTACAAAGTTAGATAAATAACACCATACCAGTTTTCTTTAATGCTTTATCTAAAGCATGCTTTTATTTTGCTTTCCTATTTGAAAATTTAAACTACATCAGCATGGATCATTTTTTTCAGGAAACCACAGATAACAACTAAAATAGGCAGAAAGTAAAGGTGTGATAGGTAGATATTAGAGAGATTTCTTAGGAGTGTTCTCTAATTTCCCTAATGACTATGAACAGGCATTAAACTTGTTTGTTTCTACAAGAATCTCAGAGAGTGAACACAGATCTTAAAGCCATTTTTTTAAATACTGAAAAAAGGAGAAAGTTACAAATAAGCTTTTCCCTAAAGAGCCTTATCCAATTGTGCACACATACATCCCACATATTTTACACATGTACAAAACTGTCAGGGTTGCACTGCCTGAGCTAATGTAGTAAAGCTGACCTTGGGAGATGATCTGATGGCAAATGAGGTGACTGAGCATTTATATGAAAGGGACACTTTGGTCATTTTAATCAGAACAGTGGTTAGTTCTCCTGTAGAGATGACAGCTTAATGATTGATTGAAACAATTAATATTTATGAAAAGAAAATAATTATGTAGCTTATTATAAATAAACAAATTAAAGTTTTGATACCACAACTCTTGTCTAGATAAATACATTGGAGTTCCATTTTTTTTTTTTTTAAAGATTCACAATAAAGGAACTGTAAAAAAAATATATAGGACATTCATAATCCAGTCAAAGTAAATGTTGGCTATGAAGACTTAAAATTCTTACAACTGGATGCTAAATTAAAACACTATTTTCACTTAGACATCGATATGTAAAATTACGTATGGTTATGAACAACAGCAAAATCCTATAAATGTTGACAGTTCCTGCTAAAACCAGAGATTACAGGTAATTTGATTTTTATCTTTATGCTTTTCTATGTTTTTGAGGCTTCCTACAGCCAGCCAGCCAGTAATGTTTTTTATAATCAGTGAAATACACAAGTTTTATTTAAATAGCTTTATCCAATTATATTTCTTGATTACACATTATCTTGGTCCTAACAATTATATTCTAAAAGTGAGACTCTAGCTATCTGTGAAGGTCCTGACAGCCATGGATAAGTCCTGATAATTATTTACAAATACTCCCAGGAAATTACCTCTATCTTATAAACAACACAGCAGCATGTTCCCTTTGCTTTAACTTATAATAGCAAATTTGGCATGGGGCTCAATAGACAATTTTAATTAATGCTGTTTTTATTCCAACAACATTCTCTGCTTCAGTTAAATTCAAAGAAGCTGCTATTTTCAAAACTGAAGAGGGAGCTGGATGTGAATCCTTTTGGCCATGAAGAGGATTTTTGCTTCCTCTGCAGTCATGTGAATGAACATGCTGATTCCTCACCTGGGAAACAAATGTTGAGGCTGCTGTCATTCTGATACTGAAAATCATAATGATGAATGTTGTTTCTTTAGGTGCAAGGGCATAGTTCAGCTGTATTGGAAGAGAAAATAATCTTTACAAAAACATAACCACATGAAGGAAAACTACCATAAATGACTGATCCAGTCTTTGAATTAAAACTATCATAAGATTAATCTGATTAATTTTGTGCAAAATGTTGAGCATGGCACATTGTAGAATCTCAATAATTGTGTAGTGAATAAATTTGAAGTGTGACTGTAAAGTAATAAGGCAGGTTCCATAGGTTGCCACAATATTTTATGGCTATGGCTTGCTTGTAATTTTACAGTTGTTATAATAGGGATCTTCTATAAAAGACCAATTTTGTCCTTGTTTTCTAACCTCAATACCCTTGATTTTTGCAGTACTTAAAAAAATGGATTTAAAAGTCAGACACAACAGGATTCAGTCCTTGCTCTTGTATTATGAGCCTATGCCATTGGGCAAATAACCTAACTTCCATAAGCCTCAGTGTGTTCCGTTGTAAAATAGGAAAAATAAAACCTAACTCAAAGGGTTTCAATGAGAATTAAGCTAAATAATGTGCGTAGAGCAGTAAACCTGAGCTAGAGCAAGTGTACAATAGACAGTATATATTATTATTCTTGAAATGAATTCATCCTATGCAGTTGAGAACTAGTATCCTAGACAACAATATAGTAGAATTATTAAGAGTTTGGGGACTAAGTCAAACCATCTTTGTTGCAAGTCCTATCTGACTCTTATAGTTGTATGATCTAGTAATTGAGCTTTCTAAAGGCTCGGTTTCTACAACCTGTAAAATGATAATAGTTTAGTCACAGAGTTATCCTAAAGATTTAGTTAAAGAATCCATATAAGATGAGTAGTAGAGTGTTAAGATTTACTAAATGTTGAGCAACATTAGTTTGTATGGACTTGTTACTGGCAAGACCCAATCAAGAGTAACATTGATCCTGCTGCTGGTTCCTGAAGGTCCAGGCTGTCTAAAACCTTTCTCAGCAAATATCTCCTATATAAGTCTCTAGTGGAGGGCTATGTTCACTCCTCTGCCTTGGTAGAGTGAATCGATGGCTTCCCTTTACCCTATTTCTAACGTCCTCATTCAGCTCATCAAACAGCAGCTGCTCCACCGTATATATCCCATACACATTTATTCAACATCATATATCCTTAGAAGTTGCTGTCTTTTGACACCATGTGGATAATAAAAACAAAAAATTACAAAGTAAAAGAACTCTCATAAAGTATTAGTGATCATTTTATAGAGGTCATTATTCCTCGCCTCTATTAAAAAAAAAAAAAAAAAAAAAAAAAGCTTGAGTTTCATTTCCCAGCTGCCTTTTCCGACTTCCTTGTAAGCTAGACATATGGATAACGTTAGACCCAAGTTCTGTCAGCCTTCTCAGTCCTAACTACTAGGTCCACATGGATTCCACTCTACCTCCAACACCACAACCTTCAGTGTGACCACTCTTCTCTACAAAAATCAGAACCTATTGTCACAGAGGGAATCCAAGTCATCCTTAGGTAAGCATTCATTAAATGCTTACTTAAGCATGGAACTGATCTGTGATCCTCACTAAGCCCTGTAAAGTACATATCTCCAGTCCCACTATACAGATTTGTAAATTGATTTTCAAGTAGTATAACAGCTTGGTAGGAATGGAAAAGATGAAGCATAAAATCAGGTCATGAACACTGAACTAGCATATCACTCAAAAAATAATCTAAATGATCAGTTAAACTCCTGAAATAAGAAGGACATATCCATAACTCATTTATAAAAATGTTAGTATATGCCATTTCCTTTCATGATATCTGTACCCTTAATAAGAGTTCGAACTATGTTAAAAAGAGCCCAAAATTTTGAGGTATCAAGGGGAATTAAAGTTTATTTTCCTTGTAAAATGATGCTTCTCTTTACAAAGAATTTACAATAAGACACGAAAGCGGTACAATTCTTTTCAACACGTCTAACGAACAGTGTGTGGTCACATTGGACTAAGTAGCATCTCTGATTTCTTTAGTCAGAGTTTGGTAGTTTTCTGCCAAGGATCTAATAGATCTTTGGTGAATTTTGTTGGACTATTATATATAATAATTTTACTTATTTTGATGCTAATATGATATTGGGTTTTTAATGTAAAATTCCAATTGTTCATTGCTAGTATATAGAAGACAGTTTGGCTTTTGCATATTTATTGCCTTTTATCCTGCAACCCTTCTGGAATTTCTTTTTAGTTACAACACGTTTTGTTGTTGTGGTGGTTGATTCTTTTCTGATTTTATATATAGACAAACATTTCATCTGTGGGAAAAAAAAAAAAGGACGTTTTATTTCTTCCCTTTCAATTTGTATGGCTTTTACTGTCTTTTTGTGGTAGCTAGACCAGTATAATATTGAATAGGAGTGGGAAGAGAGGACATTCTAGCCTTATTCCTGACGTTGGGTGGAAGACATCCAGTTTCTCACTATCAAGTATCATGTTAGCTTTAGGTATTTTATAGATGATCTTTGTTAAACGTAGCA
Source organism: Sapajus apella (assembly GCF_009761245.1). Classification (NCBI taxonomy): domain Eukaryota; kingdom Metazoa; phylum Chordata; class Mammalia; order Primates; family Cebidae; genus Sapajus; species Sapajus apella. Next base: position 70,629,864 of record NW_022436946.1, on the reverse strand, counting down.
AGTTTTCCTCTATTCCTAGAGTGCTGAGAGATTTTATCTTAAATATTTGCTGGATTTTGTAAAATATTTTTGTGTCAATTGACATGGTTATTGACTTTACATATTTTGCCTTTGATAAGATTGATTACATTCATTGATTTTTGAATGTTGAACCAGCCTTGCATACCTCACATAAATCTAACTTGGTTGTGGGGTATAATTCTTTCTATACATTTTTTATTTGATTATTCTAACATTTTGTTGAGAATTTTTGCATTTAAATTTGAGAGAGTTACTGCAGTGTAGTTTTCTTTTTTTTCTAATGTATTTACCTGTATTTTAGTATTAGGGTAATGCGTACCTCACAGAATGAACTAGCAAGTGTTCCCTTGTTCTATTTTTTTTTCCCTGCAAAGTATATGTAAATACTGGTATTATTTTTTTCACAAATGTTTAAAGTTTACCAGTTAAATCATATAGGCCTAATGCTTTCTATTTAAGAAGGTTTTAAATTATTGATTCAATTTCCTTAATAGATATATTCAGATTATCTGTTTCTCTTCAGTGAGATTTGGTACTTTGTATCTTTCAACAGATTGACCATTTCATCTAAGACATAAATTTGTGGATATAGAGTTGCCCATAATATTTATTTATTATCCTTTTAAAGCTCATAGAATTAGTACTGATGTTTCTTTTTTCATTTTTGATATGGTTCATTTGTATTTCTCTCTTACTGTTTTGTTAACCTTGCTAGACACTTATCAATTTTATGGATCTTTTAAAAAAATCAGTTTCCTAAAGAACTTTTCTCAGTTTTGTGCTTGAAACCCAGGACCCTGGTGAAATAGGCACCAGAGGGAATCTCCTGGTCTGCAGGTTGCAAAGACCATGGGAAAAGTGTAGGATCTGGGTTAGAGTGCACCATTTCTCACGGCACAGTCCCTCATGGCTTCCCTTGTCTAGGGAGGAATTCACCGACCCCTTGCAATTTCCGGGTGAGGCAACTTCCCACCCTGCTTCAGCTTGCCCTTTGTGGGTTGTAACCACTGTATAACCAGTCCCAGTGAGATGAACCAGGTACCTCGGCTGGAAATGCAGTAATCACCCACCTTCCGCATTGATCTCTCTGGGAGCTGCAGACTGGATCTATTCCTCCTATTCGGCCATCTTGCCAGCCTCTCCATGGATTTTTTTTTCAATTTTATTTATTAAAGCTCTAATTATTATTACTTCTACTTTTTTATTTCATTTAGACTTAATTTACCCTTCTTTTTCTATTTTTCTAATGTGGAAGCTTAGTTTATGATTTTGAATATTTCTTTTTTTCTAATATATTTCATGCTATAAATTTTCCTCTGACTACTGCTGTGGTTGCATTCCACAATTTTGATAACCTGTGTTTTTAATTGTATTTACTTTGTTCTAAACATTTTTCAATTTATTTTGAGAGTTCTTTAACTTACATGTTATTTAGATACATGTTCTTTAATCTCAAATATTTTGGATTTTCCAGGTGTTTTTCTGTTACTAATTTCTACTTTAATTCCATGATTATTTGAGCATATACTTTATATAATTTTTATCTTTAAAAACTTGTTAAAGTGTGTTTTATGACAGAGAAGGAAGTCAGTATTGTTTAATGGTTTCTATGAGCTTGGGAAGAACATGCCTTCTATGTTTAGATTATATATTTCTTTAATCTCAAA